>NC_034176.2:75832141-75903091 GCF_002021735.2 Oncorhynchus kisutch | reverse complement strand
TAACATGGAGTCACAGTGTAATGAAATGCTGACTTGCAGGTACATTTCACATGCAGCAGGCAGTGTTCTGTTGCTAATTTAAAGTAGTTTCTATGCAGCTCTGTGTTTGTGCAGTAACTGAGCTAAATATGAAAGTGATGACAGCCACTGGCTGCAGGTACTGTGTATGAACCCACACACCCCCCCACACAGGCCAGCACCGAGAGCGCTCAGAGGATTAGGACTACTGTGCTACTGTGGTAAATTATATGCAAGTAACACTCTTATTAGAATTTCACAGGGATGTATTTTCTGCTTAGAACTAGATATTATAACTCTACGATATTCTTAGAGGAATTACATTTTGAAGTGCAAACTATTGACCATTTCTACAACCTTTGCATAATATGTAGAGCTGGGATTTGTTTGAGTTAATTTGAGAAAAATAGTGTGGACGATCTCAATCATATTCAATTGTAGGTGAAAAAACGACTATCTTTGATGAAAAGTTCAAGTTTAGTAATAGCCTGATAGAGGAGGTATTCCATTCTGACTGCTCCCATTCAAAAGCATGCTGTATAATGAACTGGGTATATGCACACTTGCTAAAGAGTTTAAATGGATTGTGGAGCAAAACATTTGCTCAGAAAGTTTATTTTTAAAGCTTTTTCTCAGTCTGATGATTCAATCGTTTGTTTAATAACCACTTTCCGCCTCTCCCTTTTTATCCCGCATAACGATGAAACATGCTCATGAAAAATGTATTGGGATATGATCTATCTGCATATGCCGATTGAGTTGCTGAGAGAGAGAGAGAGAGAGAGAGAGAGAGAGAGAGAGAGAGAGAGAGAGAGAGAGAGAGAGAGAGAGAGAGAGAGAGAGAGACAGAGAGAGAGAGAGAGAGAGAGAGAGAGAGAGAGAGAGAGAGAGAGAGAGAGAGAGAGAGAGAGAGAGAGAGAGAGAGAGAGAGACAGAGGAAGAGAGAGAGAGAGAGAGAGAGAGAGAGAGAGAGAGAGAGAGAGAGATTTTTTTTTCTCCTTTTGACAAATGTATTTCATCTCCTCCATGCATCTCAGTAAATGAGATTATCACAATCATACAGCCCCGCCTCCTTCTTCAACCACTGTCAAAGGGAATGACGGAGTGCATGAAGGAAATGAATATTTAAAGGAATGTAAGTGTTAACGTTTAATGTTGAACATATACAAGCCTTTTAAGCATAACTGTGTTGAGTAGGCCTCTGACTATTGTGAGGAGTTTATGTCAATCATAAGAAAGAATGTAACTTTTTACTGTAATATGGGTTTCCTGCACCATATACTGCTGTACTTCATCCATCACTGTTATGATAATTCATACTATACTGTTAAGTAAAACCTTGCATGCAAGGCAGAATATTTATTCTAGAAAGAGAGAGCGCTTTCTCAGAATTCTTATGTCATCAAGCCTGCTCATTATCTAATGCTACATCCCATGTGATCTAGATACCATACAGCATTGGGTCATAATTGCTTTTATCAGTTTATTGTGTGAATGGAAGCCCTTTGATGTATTTAACAGACCAACCTAATGAATCTGTGAATGCAGAAACAGGCCTATCGGGGGACATCAACGAGAGCTCCAAGGGGGATCTGCAGTGCATAGAAACAATGCATTCTTTAGTGTTCCCGGAGATGGTGAACAAGTGAGGACTTAATTAAGCACAATTGCCCAAAGAGCAAGAGGGGAGAAAGGCATGTGGAGTAATCAAGTGTAAACATCTATACAATGTTGAACTGAGAGACAGAGGGATGTATTGCCTGGGAGTTATGAGAGAGGGATGTATGGAGGAGGTACTGGGGGATAGATGGGGGCTTATTTAGCAAATATGCAGAAGTGATTTTGACCCCATGGCCACCGCTCTTCTACCCCTGCTACCCCCCCTACACCCACCATTGTGTGTGTGTGTGTGTGTGTGTGTGTGTGTGTGTGTGTGTGTGTGTGTGTGTGTGTGTGTGTGTGTGTGTGTGTGTGTGTGTGTGTGTGTGTGTGTGTGTGTGTGTGTGTGTGTGTGTGTGTGAACACAATAATGGCATATTCCTACGCTAGCCTCTTTCAATTCACAAAAAGGTGATTGTTTCCTTAATAGTTTGTGTTCATGTTGATTTGTAATTAATTATTTGCTGATTTTGTTGCTCACTCACTGGCTTTGTCTTCTTTCGAGGGCTAAAGCGGGGAGGGGTTACAGAGAAAGAGGGAGAGAGAGGGGGGGTGGAGGGGTGGCGTTGTTGGATCTGGTTACTGCTGGCTTTTCCCACAAAGTGATCAGAGCCTGAAAGTTGAGAGCATGTTCCCTTGCAGCGGGTTTACTCCTGTTTCCAGTTTAACCTCCTATTAAACTGTCCTTTGTGTACCCAGTCTGCTGGCATAGCCCCAGTTACATTCACATACCTGTCAGGTCACACAGGTTAAGGACTGGGGGGCGACCAGGGCCAGCACTAAACCATCCCTCTCTTGTCCATCTCTCTCAGTCGCTCCGGTCTCCTCGACACCATCGGCATCAAAGAGGAAAAAGGGAGAAGTATATACTACAACAGTTTGATGAGCAGTGGGGCAATAAATTCATTAATCATAATTTTATGCCTCATCAAACTCTTTACCCAGCCCCCTCCATGGGAGTTACACAAATTAGCCAGTGAAGAAGCAGTAATTTTAGTTCAGCTAGGTAAGTGCTTTTTGATTGCCTTCTTGAACAATGCTTCCCTTGACAAGCTAATAAATCAGATGTCTCTAAAAACCTCAAGTGCAGGCAGTGTAGCTAGTGTGAACCACGATGCCACCAATCTCAGCCCCCCAAAACAAAAGGACACTGTGTGGGACGAGGACTTTGACTACAGCTGAAGCTCTGTCAGGGATTTGTTTTGGAATCATTTTTTCTATCTATTTCTCAGACAAAAGGGGCCAGGGCTACAAAATGACTTGATAACTGAATAAAATACACATTATGTCTATGAGGGATGCAGGGCTGGCTTGGATTGGATCAGAATAGTGTCAAGATTGATTGGGATTATGGCCTAATATGATTGAGACCAGACTGTGCAAAATTCAGTTAGTGCATAATCTCATTACCGGTATTGGTTTATTTTAGCTTCAGCCAGATGCTAAGGCAGGGATGATGCTAACTGTAACCTCCTAGCTTCAGCCTGTGCCAGCTGTGCTGCCGGGTGATGCATAGCTACCAGACCAGGGTTCAAATAGTATTTGAAGTAATTTCACATACCTAAATCCTGTTTGATTGCGCTTGTCTGGTACAATGGAACCAATTGAAAAATCTGAAAATTGCAAACCTCGCCTACCTGCCAATCCAGGCAGACCAAAGCAAATGCTCAAAAGTTATTGAAATATTTCAAATAGTATTTGAACCCAGGTCTGGTACCTACTGCACTGTACATGTATTGTATTGTACACTCCATCCAGATGGCCATTTTATATGGGGCCAACAAATCATCCATTTGTCTGGAAACAGCACTGTTATTGAAAATGAGGTCAATCGATTTATTTGAGCCTTGGTATGTTACTAGCCATGTTTGCTTGTTCCAGGTATTAGCGACTTTGACTGTGGCATGGTTGGAGGTTTGGGGAGGGAGGGGAGAGAGGGAGTCCTTGGGGTGGGGGCTGTGAGTAGGGAGAGGGGACACAGGGGAGGGAGGGAGGGAGGGGAGAGAGGGAGTCCTTGGGGTGGGGGCTGTGAGTAGGGAGAGGGGACACAGGGAGGGAGGGAGGGAAGAGAGGGAGTCCTTGGGGTGGGGGCTGTGAGTAGGGAGAGGGGACATAGGGAGGGAGATGAGAGGAGGGTGGTCTTCATCTGTTTAAAGCCCTGCTCTGATGAGATTACCTATTGGGCCAGGCTGTAGACCACCCTGTTAATTAGGGGACCTCAGCCAACTCTCCCCTCGGCACACAGCCACCACTTGATTTTGGGGAGGCAACACAGCAGCACTGTTATGACGGCATCCCATGTTTGCATCCATAATCATCTGCTAATGTCTGAAGCACTCAGGTATCAAGCGAGCGCAACACGAGCAGACACAGACAGGATGGAATGAAACTGATTTCCTTTCCTTTTTTGTCTGTGTTAGGCACCATTTCAATTTCAATTTCATTCCCAGACTAATTTATCTGTTGAATAACAATATCCACTACCTGTTCCTGAAAGAGCAGGCAGGCTCAGATTGGTGCGCTCCGTGTTCTGTCGTTTGAATGGACAGCTCCTGTGTTGCATCATCAACGGGCACTCTTCTTAATTGGATTGTAGAGCGTGGTGTCACACAAGGGGACCTGCGTCCCTGTCTCCTCACTGTGTTTCAGAGAGGAAGTCTGGTTCAGAGTTCTGACTGAGGACAGCTATGCTGCCGTGTCTCCTCTCCTCTCTCCTCCTCATTAGCGTTCTCTACACACACCACTGAACTGAACGCAGCTGAAAATAACTTGGCAAAAAGCATCACCAGTTTATCTCCATCTTGGGAACTGATCCAATTAAGTAAGTGGCCATTTGCATCCGTCAGGCTACACCAAACCCAGGGGCTGCATCCAAAATGACACCCTATTCACTAAAATAGTGCAATACTATTGACCAGAGCCCTATGGGCCCTGATCAAAAGTAGTGCACTATACAGAGAATAGGGTGCAATTTGGGATGCAGGCAGAAAATGGTTGGAGCACAACAAAAAGGGCAAGAAGGAAAGAGAGAGGAGTTATGTGCAAGGTGGTGGTGTGAGAGAGGAGGGTAAAGTCTCCCTGGTGTGTGTGTGCGTGTGTGCGTGCGTGTGTGCATGCGTGCATATGTGTATGTATGAGAGGAGGAGAGAGGCATCAGAAGGAGCGGTCATTAGGACAGATATCTGTGAGGTAATGTGGACCAGATGTTGTACAGAAAGGGATCATTTAAAAAGGGCAAATGTAAATAAACAGTCAGGCAGCACAGTACCCTCCACCCCTCCCCCTTCTCATCCCCCCTTTCCTGGACCCTCCACCCCTCCCCCTTCTCATCCCCCCTTTCCTGGACCCTCTGAAGTCACTGAAAGAAAACACTTCATCAATCTTCATCAGAGCCATTAATAATGTAATAATATAGGGTCTTATCTGTATGAGAGCTGCTGTGTTGCTTTAAAGGTGTTTCCTCATGGTTTTATTAACCATTGTTAGACTTGTGGTTAGGATTTCCTTTTGAAAAGGTGCTTGAAATAACTGATATATCCCCAAGAGTTTATTGTGTGTTTTTCAGACATAGCTCTGTTTTGTTCAATAAAATATCATTATCAGGTATCTTCCAAAATGATATTTGCCGATACAACTACTAGGTATGTAACCCTCCGCTGTTCCAAACCCTACTGCTATATCAAACCTGCACGAAATCTTCTGAAATACATTATGTACTGTACATATATGCACGAATTGAAAGGGAGGTTGGGCTGAACCTGTTGGAAGGAAGGTAGCGAGCTAAAGGCCCATCCTGTGGCTGTGGTGTGTCACTAAAAGTAGCCAGCAGGATGACAAAGTTCAGTGGTTGATATATCCAGTCCTGTAACTACCGGGAGGGTCCTGGTTACACACTCATACAGGGAAGACCAGATGAGCCAAGATCTGTGTGTGCTGGCATCTCCTCTGCTCCTCCAGACTGTGCTGCTTTATTCACTGCTCTGTGATCAGTGCTTAGCTGAGGAGCTGACCACAATACTTCCCTCCTACCTGTGTGTGTGTGTGTGTGTGTGTGTGTGTGTGTGTGTGTGTGTGTGTGTGTGTGTGTGTGTGTGTGTGTGTGTGTGTGTGTGTGTGTGTGTGTGTGTGTGTGTGTGTGTGTGTGTGTGTGTGTGTGTGTGTGTGTGTGTGTGTGTGTGTGTGCAGGTACCCAGTAGCCAGAGCCTATGCCACCTCCTCCAGGGCAGGGCAGTGGCCCCCAGCATGCACCACCAGTGAGCCCTTACAGGGCCACTGAACAGGGGCCCTCTCCAGTCACAGGGTCAGGAGCTCAGACCACACTGCTGTCAGAATAGACCACTCAATAGTCAGGAATTACGAGAGTCAAAGTGTTGTCAGTGGCTTGAGATGTTAGGGGGTATGAAGTGTGTTTTTGTAGAAAGAATTAAGTAATTTAAACATTTCTAAAAGTAATTACTGAATTAATTGTATAATGACAATAAAATAGATGATAAAAATGAATGAAACAAATAATAAATAAATAATACATTTGCATATTATTTATATGGTAGGCCTAATTTCCTTTTGTATTTGTATGTTTTAAGTTTTAAATAATTAGTCGAAAAATTATATTTATAAAATAAATGTCTAATTGGTTAAACCCCTTAGTTTATATATTCCTTACCAAATTATAACTTTAACAACTTGCTCCAACACATCGGAGTTGTCAGACCTACAGGATAGTGCAGGCTGTATAAAATATCGTAAAGGTGAAACAAAGGTTCTTTAAAAAAACATTAGACGTCAAAAATGAGTTTTGCAGATTTTGCATTAAAATCTGCCTTGGCGTTAACAAGGTAATTCGTGTGATTTATGTGGTCTGAAGTTAACACCCCATAAATACCCAAATTCTTTATTTTTGAAGTGAACCCCTTACCCTTCTTACATTCACCTACCAATATTGTTGTGTAACCATGTGCATTATAATGATATGCTGATAGAACACGTATAAATCCAGATCATGCTTAAATCTCCTATAGAAGTAGCCTACCACCTCACAGTTCATCATTCTTCGTTAATGTTTTTTCTTCATAGAACTGTTTTATTTATGTATGGGGGGTTTACTTAAAACATCAGACAGCTGAAAATTACACGTGTAATCTCTCCCCCGAGAGCTCCATGGAAAATAGAAAAACAGTCCTTGAGGTTGAGGGTAGAGTGGGGGTTAATAGTGGTAAATCACCCACCCACTACCACTTCATCTGGGTCGGTTTACGGTGCGCTCCGGCCTATAAAAAGTTCATCCAATATGAACGGTTTAGAAGTGGCAAATATATCTAAACATCCTCTTCTGCATGTTCTTTGCATTGAAGATATTCTAAGCCAACCGAAACGCCAGACGTCAGATGAGCCCTGACACCGATTCGGTTTTTAGGGGGAAATGTGGGTAATTTGTGAAAACGTTATCCGGAGCGGTCACTACTCCCATGCGCGCCAAAACAAAGCTAACGCCTCGCTCACGTCCTACACAGAAACAGCACGGCTGAATGTTGTGCGCCCATAATTAATGAAGAGGCTCGAGCTCTCGAGGATATGATGATTAAATAAGTAGAGGCGGTATTCCCAGAGAGACCCTCTGAAAGCTGAAAGACCATTCCACTTCAGCTTTGTTTGACAGCGTTTGGGGGGCGATGACGTCTGTTGACGGGTGAGCTGATCAGACATTATTTTCTGAGAGACAAAATGCTTCGATATTGCTTTTTGGTAGCCTACACTCACAATATCTCCATTCCCAACCGATATTTTGCTTTTCTGCAAAAAGCCAGACAGACTCATTTTCGCTCTCCCCAATTTTCTTATACCAACTAGCGGGAAAATGAAGTGACATATTGTTCAATTCAAGGAGTAGAAGAAGAAAACAAACGGTTGTGTATTTGGCAACACTGTTTGGTTGTCACAGATGTTGTCTAAATAAAGTGGGCTGTGGGCAGGTCAAATAGAAGGGTGTCTCTTTACACTTGGAGCGGAATTTGACTCTAGTCTACTCTACTGCAGTCATGGCAGATGTGTTGGATCATGTAGGCCTAGACACTTTTTTTCCATTTGGAGTAATGTTTAAGGACAATTCGGATTTTATATATCAGCCCGGTTCTGGTTTTTGGTGACATGGTTTGTGGGAACCCTAGATATCCTCACGCTGAGGCAATCAATCATGCATTTTGTAGTTGTGCAATATATTCCACCTTACAGGAAACCTGACAAAACCTTCCATTTACACTTGAAACTTTATATCACCATACAGGTAAAAACAATGATATAAAATCAAGGAAATGTTCCCTAATGCAATTTGTGTATGCTAATTATGTTCCTATGAGATTTTCAAGTACAGAAAATGTGTGACACTGCAATGCCTATTTTGAAGCCGATTGAAAGACTGAACTCCCAGTAGCCTTTAGGCCTCGGCTTATTTTTTCCATGAAGATCTCATTTCAAAATCATGCAAGTTAGTAGCCCCCCCCCCCCTCCCCCCTAAAACGTTGCTTTACAGACCAATGTTTTGCATATTTATCTTCAATGTGCAATATTAGCCGAACTCCATTAGGCTGTCTTCTCTTGATATCACCGAAGTTTTCCTATCACCGGAGACTGGGTGCATGATGGGTGGAGATGCTTATGAATGTTGAATGTGGCACATGTGCCTTGCTTGTTTGGGCCTATATGCATATACAAATACGTAAAATAAAATACAATTATTGATTTACAAAAATACAGTTACCTAATTGTGATTATTCAATACACTATTTTCACTCACAGTGTAACGTTTCCCAGTAGAATATGATGGTACAGATACTAAACATATGTATAAATGTCTTATTTTAGGACTTATGTGGCGAACCTGCCTAGATGGCTATGCTTCAACGCTAAGGTGTGGGTGCATAGCAGGTATTTAGGGATTCATGTTTAAGATCGTTTGCATTTTTGTTGCAATAATTTATATTCTCACCCAGGTTGTATGCACCAAATTAATATACGTTTTTTTTCTATTTATTTGTTTCTATTTCTGTACAAACGCAACGTTATGTTTAGTGGATACGCCTAGCGATAGCCTACACTTGAAGTTACAATTCGTTTTGGGAGAAAAAAAAACGTTTTAAAATGCAATTTGTCCATACGTCTTCAATATAATTATCCATAAAGGCATGTTTTATTTGTTTCCTTTATGCATTCACAAAAAGGGTTTTCGATTTTAAAAATCGATATGACCTAAGATATCAATGTTTCTCAACTGTAACAAATGTATGAAGAGTTCGATTATTAGTCTAACAGTTCAATATTGTCCTCCTCCAGACCTCCAGATTTAAACTAATGTAGACGTAAATGCATTGATGAAATGTCAATATTTCCTCTATCCCGACAAAGCGAAAATATATATCGGTTATTCTTTTCCATCTTCAATTGGGTTCGTTATGCTTTCTTCCTCCTTCACACATGGGAACTGTTTCAACCTCACTTGGCATTCTCACATTGTATCCATGCATCGCTTCCCAACAATGAGCCAGCGAGCCGTTCAACTGGAAGAGAGACGGGAGGGAGAAAGAAGTTGAATAAAGTTGCGCTAGATCATTGCAGAGTTCCCCTGTTCCATGCATTCAGGGTTGACAATGGTTTCGGACAGATTCAGTGGTCTCACTCTCGGTAGCACGATCGCAATACAACGCTAAAAAGCAGTGTGAACCTTTTCAAACTAAGATTGTGGAAAGTCTTTTTTATGGATGAAATATATTCGTTTTATTGTCTTTAGCTGCAGTTGCTAATAATAATAATAATAGGCCTAATAATAATAATAATTTATTTCAATAAATATATATAATGATAGTAATGTGTATTGTTTTACATACTCAATATGTTGAATGAGTCTCCACAGAGGCCCTGTTTCTCTGTCCCTCTAGACGTGATTTGAATAACAAACTGCTTGGAGGAGAATTACTAAATAGCAGCACATCTCTGAAACAACAAAACAACAACTCCGTCTCAAAACGATATTTCACAAATGTGGTCAAATCGTTTGGGCATCTTTCGACAGGGCAGAAGACAAACATGACAAGCATGTTTTATTACTCCGTGCCCATGGGCTATGCAATGTCCGTCTCAAGATCCAATTTAGCAGTATAAATGATCATTTTCCAAACATTTGCCTCATATTCCTCGAATCATAGAGAGCGGTGTAAAATTGCATTATCAGAATACTCGGGTATTTGTGTCACCGCTTTAAATGTTACACATAAACGATTCTAAACTATTCAATATTTACCTAAGCTGAATATAGATGATTTACGTATCTGAAATTGTATATATTGGCCCTTTGAAAAATACATTCTTACATTTTAAAAGCCTATTTAAAATAAAAACGATGATGTCCTCTTAGGGGACATTGCATCGAACACTTCAATTCCTGGAGGGATCAGCAAAGAAAAACATAATTATGCTATTTAGCCGGATGATGTGTTGCAATCACTGGGCCAGGCAGCACACATACTCTGGGAGATTAAAATAGAAGCCCCAGTCGCTCGCCCGTGTGACTCGGAATAGAGGACATTAGGGCTAAGGGAATTATATAAAGCCCAGGGGAGGCTTCAACTCGAGTGCGGAAAGTAAACTATAGAGATTAATGAAAGGCAGTAAACAAGAGCAAGCTGGCCCACTTCACTAGTTCATTATTACTGTTATTATTATTATTATTATTACTTGAGATTATTCTAAATTATTAAACGTAGGCCTATTTCAATCTTTTTCAAATATAAATAATCAAGACAAAGATTGAGTTGTTTAGAAATAGAAACAGGAATATATATGAAATGTTGGGAGTAATACCATGAAGCCATGAGCTAATTTACTCCCGTGTTGATCAACTGATTATAATGATGCTAGAAACACTAAAGGTTCACTACTGATCATAAAACTAAAACAAATTGGCACCTGATAAAACAAATATTACTAGTAGTAATAATATAATTATAATTCGATAATTCAAAACAGTTCCCAATATCTGTGCCAAATCAAGACACCATTTGTCTAACAAATCGGCCTTAATCAAATTTTCAAAGATTAGGCCACATTAACATTTTTTTTCTCTCTAAAAAATCCACCACGGTATGGTATTTCCGGAAATGAAATGGTTTGTCCCATGTTAATACATTGTACTATTCAGGTTTTCCCACTTGGCAGTATTGTTATAGTAAACATGTAATAACTGTGACCATTTCAAGTTGCTCTCTCTCTCCCTCTAACTCTCGCTCTCTCTCTGCCTCCCAGTCTTTGGTCCATTTTAACTAGGCCATTCGATCAGGGACGGCTTGCCGTGACGGATTAAGAATGAGACCCCTGAAATTAGGAGCAAGTGTGACACCTACCTGCGGAAGTGGGAAGGAAGAGTTTGAGCCTTGAGGACAGTGAGAGGCTCGGTTATTGACAAAACCGATTAAACCCTGGAAACTATGTGGCCTTTACTGTGTGCATGACATACTAGTCTTGCTATCCTCCTCTCTAAACCTAACCAAGAGTGTTTCACATCCAACGCGTCATTAAGGAGGCTCCAACATTAATGATATAACTGGCCAGTGTGCTCTGAAGCCATAAATGCATGGTTGCGTCCTTTTAACAGCTTTGCCACGCCTTGGAAATAGTAATGAGCTCTAAATGTGGCATAAAATCGAACTCATTACTGGAGTTCGCCACCTGATTGCTTTGCTTATAACACGTTGCGGTTGGAAAGTAATTGGGTTAAACGACTGGGCCCCCAGTTATGCCGTTGTTATCATATTCACCTTCATAAGTATCCTCCTACTGCACATGTAGAAAGGAATAGGAAACATAGAGCCAGAAATATACATATATTCAGTCAACTCTTGCCAACATCGTTGGCCAAACTCCACCAAAATGTAAATATTTGGGTAGACCTAAATGGCTGTAGGCCTATCTGTTTTTCACTCGAGAATTTGTGAAATTTCGACATGTTGTATATAGTTGAAGTGCTCTTTTGTATCGAAAATGTAATTGATACACCTGTCACGGGGTAAAAGAACACAATCCCATCGATAAATACCTCTTTCATTTTCCATAATGTGTTTCTCTTTCAAGCCCTTCTGACACATTTGATAATAACAGTTGCCTCCCCCTCCCGCTCCCCCAGAATAATCGCTGCACACGTGTATTTTTTTCTCATAATTTACTTCAAAGATAGTGTATTGTCCATTTTAAATACAAAAATGCTACATTAAATATACATATTAGTCTTTAATACAAATAGACTCAGGCGGCTGCAGCGATGAAGACCATTCTTGTTACATCATTAGGATTAACCATTCAGAAACTTTGAAGATAAGCATTTACTCAAGAAAATAACTGTTCTCAGAATTTTCCTTTATAATTATTATTTTTCTTCTTTTTTGTAATGCAACCACAAATAATAAATAAAAGTCCGATGGATTTTTGAAAGGGATCAAGGTATTAAATGTTTGACATACCTTTCTTTAGTTCATAAGGGGAGTCTTTACAAAGATCTACCTGCGTTTGGCCTCTGCCTTTCTGGCTTTCTCTTACCAAAGCTTCTGCTCTATTTAACACAGTCTGGTTTAATCCATTGAAATGTGCCGTGGAGCCCGTGCCCGAGCCGTGATTGCTGTGACTGTGAAGATGTCCAAAGCTGCCATAGTTCGTGTAGCCCGGGTAAAAAGGGGACGTGTAGTAGATAGGCCTGGATAGGACTGTGCTGTTTGGGAGAGGGCACTGTGGGGAGGACCGTGATGGTGACGCTGCATTGGTGGTGATCACTGTGCTGTGACCCATCCCATGGCCCTGCGGCCCGTCGCTGCTGCTCTTACACCTGTCTGAGGACGTTGCGATCTCAGCCAGGGACCAGAGTTTGGGTTTAGGGGCCGATGGGGAGGAGTGAATGACAGACGTCACGTTGCTGTTTACCGTGCCCGGCGCATGGCCCATTTCTGACGGCTTGTCTTGCGCAACGAGCTCCGTTCCTCCCCGAGGCACGGCGGTTGGAGACGAGGTGGTGGGTTTAGCAGACTCGGGCAGTAACTCTGTCCGATCCCCCTGGTCTTTTAATTCCGAGTCGCTCAGAAGGGGATCCGTTTCTTTGCCATGATTCTCCTCTTTAAATCTGTCGCACACTATGTCCCCCGGGTTCAGCAATTTATGATCTGCAGTGAGAGAGAAACAAGAGTTAAGTTACTGTGAAAAAAATGTATAACATTGACATAAGATACAGATAGACTACCAATATGTTATAGGCCCCTATTTCATGCACTCATGCGTTCATATTTGTGCATATGCTAATTACCATAATAATCGGCCTAGTTATCATAATAAGTAGGCTAATAAATAACAGGCCTACAAACAACTAGGCATACAGCTACTGAAAACCGTGATATTAATGATTGTGTTTTAATCGTAATAATTATCATTAGGCGATACACAGCCCAGTCCACCAGCTGCAGCCCGCCTTATTATGCAGTTAAAGATAAATCGAATGCTAAACACTTTACGTCACCAGCAATTTTCAGCACATGATAAGTCAAATGAGGGGAGTTCAAGGTGATTATTATTTAAAGCAATTGTCCCATTATAAATAATATACCACCATTAACCAGCAATTCATTTTGCGCCCTGAGTGGAAACGACTGCGATAAAAAATTGATGATTTTTCTACAGACCTGACTCTGTGTCTGTCGAGTCTCCCTTGTCTTTCGGCTTGCTAGGCTCGTCGTCGTCATTCTTTTCCAGATCGATGTTCTCGTCTTCCTCCTCGTCCTCGCTCCGGTTTCGGGGAGTCCAGGTCATCTTGTTCTCCTTCTTTAACCTCCTCCTGGCGTTGGCGAACCAGGTGGAAACTTGGGTGAGGGTCATTTTGGTGATGATGGCCAGCATGATCTTCTCCCCCTTGGTGGGGTAGGGGTTCTTACGGTGCTCGTTCAACCATGCTTTGAGAGTGGCGGTGGCATCCCGGGTCGCGTTTTTTCGGTATGCCGGGTCACCGTAGGGGTATGAACCCAGGGGAGCAGCGTAGGGGTGATATCCTATAGATCCAGCCATTCCCGTTGTGTGGTCATAGGGAGAACTCTGAAAACAAAGCCGTCGAAAAGAAAATGCTTTTCAGATAATTGTCAACGAATCATAACAATTAAAACATTACAAAATACGTTTCAAACAATAACAAGGCTCCATAATAAACACACACAAACACACACACACACACACACACACACACACACCTCTGACGTTTAGGTTGGTTACAATAAATCAAGCATCAGATGCGTCACCAATTCACTTTTTACATTTTACACAGATGGACATAGTCTCAACTTTATTTTTCTTTGTGTGTTTTTGTATTCACGATGCGCCTGTCTCGCTGACTCTGTAGCCACTACAAAGTAATCTATGCGTAGTGAAAGCAACCTCATTTACAAAGTAGATGAAGCATTAACATCACCGTAACAGGCCTACCATGTCTTCTCTTTTCATAATTTTACCAAGACAGGATTTTGCTATCATTATTTCCCACTATTCTTCAGCTGGCTTACATACCTCGTTTCATTTGCTTATAACTGCGTGCTCAACTCACTTTCAGATTTAGAACAAGTTAAATATTAGGATCTGTGTTCCCAAGTTAACTAACATTTGGTCAATGCCCATAAAAACAACCGAGTAGCCCTAAATAAACGAGTTTGTAATTTCGCATAGACTAATAAACACCTTATCCAACAAATAACTATAGAATATAATGTGTTCTACCGAGGTTGGGAGCTTGCTGTTTGTTATTGTATGCAAACTGATTCAACACAACGACCTATTTCATTGCTCATTATTTGCAAAAAAAAATGCATTTATCCAAAGAACAATAACATGCAAATTAGCCTAATTAGTCATTTGGCATGTTAGTCTTTGCATCAATATGGATGGGCCTATTTACAACTAACTTACCCAAATGTAAAAGAGTCATCAGCAAAATACAGATGCACGCTAAACCAGAAATACATTTGCCTCATTTGCACCATGCTAAAATTCTACACATAGGCCTACAAACAATACAATATAAGATTTTCCACATTTTTTTCCACTCGGCAATTTCGATTCTATGCTCTCTCACTCACCACGTATGAAGCGAATGTGGCGGCCGCTCCCGCCTCCGCACTGTACGGGAGATGGGAGTTGTACCCGGGCGAAGCGCTGGTGAACGCGGTAGTTCCGGCATAGGGAGCAAAAGCTGAGCCAGATGAGGATCTACCAAGTTCTTCGGTCCTGGGTCCCGATATAACGCTGGTGCTGTACGCCGGGCATGAATACAGCGCCAACGAAGCGGATGGCTGGTACAAATAGCCCTGAGGATACGCCATGGTGAAAGCCCCGAAAGTAAGCCACTTACTTGCGCACTTTTCCTCTTTATTTTCTCATGGACTGTCCGATTTCAGTCATAGGAGTCTCGTATCAACAGACCACTGTCTGTTCCCCTCTAAATTATTGTGGTAAAAAGCAAAAATATAAACAAATACATAGACTTAGATATAGATTTTTAGTCGCTGATAGTCAGCTACAACTGACCGTTGTGTTTGCTTGCTACGCTCTATTTTTCCTATCTCTCTTTCACTTGCTCACTCTGTCTCATGCCGTGCAGAAGAAGTTTTTTGCCTTCCGATGGGGGCTTTGCTTGGGAAAATGTCCTGCCAAGATGCTAAGTTGGAAATTGAGGATTCTGACGCCTACTACGTTCTTCACGCTCCTCCTATCGGGGTGTAGTCATCGAAGGAAAAGGCAAGCTTATGCTGGGTTAATACCACAGCCCGGCCTATCTCTCTCTCTCTCCATGTTTTCTTTTTTCTCCACGCTTTCCCCCCTCCCTCTCTCCCTCTCTTTCTCCCACTAACAATCCCTCTCCCGCTATTTCTCTATTTTTTTTCTCTAACAAGGCTCGGTGCTGTAGGACTCCAGTGCACCAGCCCCTGGATGGCGATATCATGCGAGCCAGTAGATCAACTCCAACTTTCTTCTTATTCTAAATACATGAAGCCGTCACTTTCACACTTGATCAATAACAAATGGGCTGTTGTCTGTCAGAAAGAGCTTTTCAGATACTGAAGGGGAAAAAAGCGCTCTATGTTCTGCACGCTGCTCTTCCTTTTTCCATGGTTTATGGTTTATTGTTTCTTTTGAGCGCAAAACGTGTATTTTTGAATAGATGCCTCGTAACAGCCTAACTGACTGTCGGTGATCCTACGTGCAGTAAGTTAAAATCCGCAACGGGAGCTAAAAAGGGGCGACGGTTTTTGATTTAGATTTATTTTGTGCATATCGACATTCTTACGCCAGACGCATTTTGTGTTGTTAGGGTAAGACATGGCAGGAGCGTGCACAAATGATGGCGCGAATAATACACAGTAGAATATAAATATAACCTTTATCCCAAACAATTTAGGTTTTGGCTGTTTGTGTAAACGTATTTCTTTTCTTAACCAGCAATTTGTAATATTAGCTGAAATCTAGGAAGCATTCCACTCAGCTGTGGGATAAGCAACTCTTAACGTGTGACAGCTGTTAACTGAAGCGGCTGCTAAATAGTTTTCTCCATAGATCCAGGAATAAACCAGTCACATACACTCTCTCCCTCTCTCTCACCCCGAAAGTCATAAAAGCCCCAAGCGAGGGCAGATTAGTACCATATGAACTACAGCAAATCCGCTATGACCACTGGATGTAATCTCCTTTGATGCCACCAGATACGTTTCTCTGCAGAAATATGGAGAGTCACGATTTATTTAATATATTGCGCTTATCGGCCATTATGGATATCCAGATTTTTCATTTCAGCACAATGTCTTTTTACGCACCTGTGCCATATATTAATAACTCCTGAATTATTTATTACATTATCATCAATATAATGACAGGCCAATATTAATAGGCCTAATGATAATACAAATATTTATACTCTGATAATAAATGACCTATTCATAATTAGTTAGGCTATACTATTATAATAGGATTGATATTCTAATAATATTGCACGATTTATTTTTAATCTTGCAATAGTTTTATATTTAGAAAATACATTTTAGACTCATATTTTAACCACAATAAAGGTGTAATAATGCATATCCGGATTAAATATTGTTTTAATACAGACATTCACAGGCCTTATAGTCACAGTGCTGATTGTTTCTGGCTTTATAGTTCAAATCTCCGATAAACCGAAAGGGATCGCTGTAGGCGCTGCTAAAAAGTGTGTGTATAGTGTCACGTGTTCCTACGCTTTGAAACCCTCTGGAGAGCAGCAGAGAGTGATGACGCTGTACAGTGAGCCAATACAGAGTTGGGGAAAGGCAAGAAAGATACATACATGAAGAGAGAATAATGATGATGACAACGGTACTAGAAAATCTACTTTTACAACCACCCGCAGTGCTATGATAGCCAAACTAATTATTGTTACCCCAACAGTTTTTCTTCCTCGTGTTCTTGCAGCAACATCTATGACAACACAGGTATATAAGGTTCAGGATACTAATGTTGATATTGTTTATACTAGACCTACTACATATATTTTTGAAGAAAAAGTAGAGGTCTAGAAATAATGATATCCTACTCTACTGATGATGGTCATTATAATACTATTAGGCATACTACTAATAATAGTACTACTATTATTGATAATATGTTGCCATTAATAAACTGAAAACAAAGTCAAAATATTTGATTTAATGGTAGGCCTATGTCGATGTATTTCCCTTTTGAGCAGGGCTACAATAGATATTTGTGACTCGGGTGCCATAAAGGTATTTGCTACTGTTGCTTATAAATGTTTTTTAAAATATAGACTACAACTAACTATTAGCCTATAATTGATTTCGTATAATATACAAATGAATCAATAATAATCTAAGTAAACACCTATCCCAAGTGTAATTGTACTTTTCCCATTGAAGTTGTCATGAGTGCCCGCAAAGGTTTAAGCCACATTCATTGCATTATTGACCAATTATATTTACTGTTCTTCAATGAAGGACGTAATGAATGGCCAATGCTCAGTCACTCATCTCTGAATAGCATACCGGTTACCAGGGATACCGAGAGAGGAGAGAGGTATTTTGAATGACGTCAATATGCATTGATACTCTATTATCGACAATAATGACTTCCAGGCACCATACGCGCATGATAAGAGGTCTATTCTGAAGTAGGACGAGGAGGTGTGTGTATGTGTGTGTTTGTGTGTGAGAGATCACAAGGAGCGGGAAAAAATACTTATAGCTCGTGCTGAGGAAAAGGTAGGAAACGGATCATTTTCCTTTACAGAAATATACCCTAGCTGAAGTTGAGTGCACTCGCTTTTTTAATCGGTTATAATATTATAATAGAGCATAATCTAATACATTGGATAAAATAGCTTTCAAGTATAGGCTACTGTCTGCGTGTTATAAATATGTCATACCACTTTGAAGCTGTGTATTTACCTATTATATATGTATTTCAAATCAAGTGTATATTCTATTTAAATATTAGATATTTAAATATATTAAACGTCATAGTTGTCAAAACATACGTTTGATAAGATATAGAAAAAACGGACAATAAATTGACATATCCTATGACAGGCTCCAGCATAAGCTTTACGCACACTCTGCTGGACATCATTGACTGGAAGCTATTCCAAGTGTCTTACACTTGTTAGACTTTTGTATACATGTGAAAAAGCAGTACAATTCAGACATGTTCTATAGGACTAGTCCACACTGGTCGAGAAACCAGTAAGAGCAGAAGAGAGAGCCCAGCCGTGGAGCAAACCAAACATGGATATGAAGGATGAAGCATCACAGTGAAAATGCCTGAGGGAGCAGGCGTAATCTAATTTGGATTTAGAGACTATTATTAGAAAGCATTAACTATTGTACTAGACTAATTGCCTCTCGCGTTCATAGAGATGATGGTTAAGTTTAATTAAGTTGGTTAACGTCATGCGCTTGACAGATTCCTTCGTTGCACAAGGTCAGGTGTGCTGTGCTCTCTAGAAAGCAGTGGTTAGTTGGTACCTACAGGAGGGAAACCCGCTTCAAGTATTCATAAGAATTTGAGCCCTTCTAAATCTGTGTCCTAAACCGATTAGTTGACACCAACTTTTCTTTGTTGTATTAGCTGTGGGCTTTTGCCACTTGGAAGCCAATTGAAATTCAAAACAGTTTCACTCGCAATGCTTTGGGGAGATCTGCTGCAAATAATGGATGCTATTTATTTTTGACCTTGCTTTTTTTAATGAAATGATTAAACATACGTTCATGCGTCCCTCGACTGAACAACTGCACTGAATTTGCGGATCCTATTGCTGACAATAGCAATTACTTTGAAGGTGGCGCAACATTATTGTGGCTATAAAACCTACTAGCTAGTTGTACAAGTATTAGTGATTGAATCATCACTACCGTGGGGATGTTTCATGTAATATTATTCTAAATGTGCATGATTTTGTTATTATCCAAGTTACCAATATGAAAATATTAAAAACCAAGATAATACACATTGTGCTGTTTGTGTATTTTTGTTGTTGGTTCATTTATTATTTAATGTATGCACCCATTTACTTATGCAGTCACATCCAAGTATTTCTCTTCTTTATAAATGAACTTCCATTTTGTAATGTGGTCAGAAGTCAGCAGTGTGTACGGCCATCTTTGTTGTGTGATGTCATGCTGCTATCCAGTTTTACTGGAGATGCCTACAGATGGTGGCATGGAGTTCACTTCAGACTGACATTCAGGTCACACTCCTTTTACTTCAGATGTGAACCTAACTATATTACAGAGCCCAAACATGAGCCTACATTTGAAACAAACATGTAAATTACAAAACAGAAATTCCCCTATTCAAGACATTAGGTTCTTTGTTAATGTATGTATTGTTCAGAAAACATTCTGTAATTACATACAATCATTTGAAATAAGTAGTTTAATAACATACCTATCGCTATAGTATAGACCAGGGCAACATTTCAACATATTTGGTCCCCTTGATATGTTTCTTTTCTAGGTCACTTCTGTCTGTGTCTGTCTGCCAATCTGAATTAAGATGAATGGGGCTAGAATGAGTCTACTCCTCTTTCTCTGGAGCCTGTCCTCCCCTCTGCTCCCCTCTACCCCAGGCTGAATGGAAGGGGCTGGGGTTAGCTAAGTGTTGAAATGATGACCCTATTATCACCATGATGAGAAGCCATTCAGAAATCAGAGATATCAGACAAAGATTGGGCCCTTCCAGCCTTTCTTCTCTCTCTCTCTCTCTCTCTCTCTCTCTCTCTCTCTCTCCCTTCTCTCTCTCTCTCTCTCTTTCTCTCTCTCTCTCTCTCTCTCTCTCTCTCTCTCTCTCTCTCTCTCGCATCTCACTGCCAACTGTGCAGATTATGATTGATTTGCTCGAGACGGATTGCAGGAAGCAGACATTGATTTTTCAATGTCTTATCAAAAAATATATTTTCAATTGTTTCCAGCTTCTCTATGGGTCACCACGTCCCATCCCACCCCACTCTGTTTTCTTTCTAAAGGGATAATACACCCTATTCCATGACAAGACAAATTACCTGTAATTTTATTTTAGAAATGAGTCGATAGCTCTAGTGACTAAATGAATATTGATTGGGCATAATGAAGCCTGAGTAAAGTGAAAACAAGCTCTTTGAGGCAGGCACCTCCCTCATCAGCACCTAGCTAACCTCAGCCTGACTGCATGGGCTCTGCTCTGTGGTGAACCCATGCCATCACTCTTACTATGCTATTATGTGCACTGTGGGAGAAATAATGCACATTTTATGCACATTATAGACTTATGATGATCCGCTTACCAGTTGTGTTGTTAGCCTAAAGATCTCAGATGGTCCATGCTGATGAAGTGTACTGTATTCATCCCCCATGACTATGCCTCTCACTGGTGTAGGTAAACTGATTCAGGATCAGAGGGAATGTCTGTCTGTTGTCTTTTTTCTTTTACCTTTATTTAACTAGGCAAGTCAGTTAAGAACAAATTCTTATTTTCAATGACGGCCTGCCTGTTCAGGGGCAGAACGACAGATTTGTACCTTGTCAGCTCGGGGATTTGAACTTGCAACCTTCCGGTTACTAGTCCAATGCTCTAACCACTAGGCTACCCTGCCGCCCCTGTCTTAGCAGACATAAGTAAACAACTATTATGGAGGACTTGTTATGATAATGCTATAGGTTCCATGTTGTTGCCGTTTCATATGGATATATATGACAACTCCTTTGAGTTGTCACCTGTGAGGTGTTCAACCTGAAACGCCTTGAAAAGGCACAGCGGCACTAAATATAAATCAACTACTGGAATGATGATGTACAGTACTGCACATCAACCCAGTCTAGTGGGGGAGTGGGTTATACCCTGGATATTAGCATTTTACTAATCCAATAGAAATTGTGTGAGTGAGAGCTGTGGATTGGCGGTTGGGTAAGACGTTAGAGATGCTGCTTGGTTATGTACAGTATGTGAAGGGTAATAGAAGCTGATGAGGTTGATGATAGATCACAGCCCAGGTAGTGTAAACACATTAACCCCCCCAGGGCTGCCTGGTTATGTTGTGTACATGAGATATCTCCCATAAGCCCCCTTTCTTCCCCTTCCATCAGCCGCCTCTTCTTCCCTCCCCACCCTCTTCACCCTCTCCTCCCTCCCCTCCTCACCCCTCTCTCACCATTATTCGCCCCATCAACAGCCTACCCTTCCTCCTCACCCTACTAGTTTGGAGCACAAACTACCACCAGCCATACCAGTAGCAGCAGCAGCTACGTACTATAATCTGTCAACATGCCCTTTAATTGGAGCTAGTGAGAAAACAACACATGCTAGTTCCCAGTTCCAGTTGTGCTGTTGATCTCTTGGTGCAGATGTCAAAGAACACGCAGTTCAAGAGAGGAGGAGATGAAAATAAATGATCCCTGGAGAGATTGTAGCATAATTAAAAGTGTATTTTAATAGGCTTGTAATGCTGAAGTGAACACATTCCAGTCTTGTTGCCTTATGTAGAGGGCGAACTCTGTGGTTGGCTGATGGTTGGAGGAGGGCAGTGGGATTCTGCTGAGGGAGCTTGTAAACAATATTACCCTGACCGTCAACAGACAGGCAGGCTCCGCCTGGTGTCGGTCACTGGCTGCACTTACAGTAGGGCTACAGGACTCTGTTTGAAATGGTACCCTATTCCCTATGTAGTGCACTACTTCGGTCAAAAGTAGTGGACTAATAGAGAATAGGGATTTGGTCAAAAGTAGTGCACTATATAGGCAATAGGGTGCCATTTTGGACCCACATCAGCACTTTGCCCTCGTTCTTTCCCATACACCCCATTCCATTGTCTTTTGTTTCCCTAAATGAGATCCAACACCACCTCTCTCTCTCTCTCTCTCTCTCTCTCTCTTTCTTCATCTCTCTCTCTCTCTCTCTCTTTCTCTCTCTCTTTATCTCTCTCTTTCTCTATCTCTCTTTCTTTCTCTCTTTCTTTATCTCTCTCTCTTTCTCTCTGTGTTTCTCTCTGTTTTTCTCTCTCTGTTTCTCTCTGTTTCTCTCTCTGTTTCTCTCTCGCTCTCTCTCTCTCTCTCTCTCTCTGCCTATAGCCACTCGGGCAAGTTCTGTCTGTCTACCTCCTACTTTAAACCCACTACAGACCCAGCTGTAGGTTACAGTGAGAAAATGGATTGCATGGCCTTGATTTGAGGCCTGTACACTGCAATCAAATGAGCCTGGTTAAAGACCAGAGTAGAGCGGAGGAGGAGGAGTAGTATGTTCTGCTGTACATTTCAGTGCAGCAATGTTTCTTTTTTTTGTGTTTTCTAAGGGAGGCCTTTGATGCCATATCCTTTTACCTTTGTAGTCCTAGCAGCCATGTTTCATAAACACACAATGGAAACATCCTTGAACATTTGAAATGTAGATTTCTCTCTCGCCCCACCACTCTGCATTCCACACGTGCCCAGTCGCATTCTCCCTCTCCTTCTCTCTCCCAGCTCTGAGGTCTAGAGTTACCTCTCCCACTGCCTGTGATACACTTACTCGTCTTACAGTCTTACCCCTCTGTTCTGTGTCATGTATAATCTGCAGAAACAACAATGCCCACATGGTTTTCTTCTCTGTAATGAAGTATGTATTCCAGTGCAACACTGGTGCTGTGTTCTCTGTATTCATTACAGTGGGTTTTTGTTTAAGGACAATAACCACCAGCCAGCAGCTTTAACACACTGTGCTGTATGATTAGTGTGAGGAAGTGCCAGGTGTAAACAGACAGCAGAATGTGATGTAGGCGTTGTTGTCTGTATAATCACATCTCTCTGGATATTGTTTTAATTGAACATCAGTAATAAGCTATGTTTACTAAATTGTTGTACACTGTATAAACAGAGGCAATAGTAAACTTGAAATCATTGTCCACATTGTTGTCTTTGTAATCAATTTGGTTCCTCAGTCAGGGCCTTTTTTGAGAGACCGACAGCACACAGCACCTGACACACCGCCCTGGGCCCTGGGTGATAGAGCCAGACACAGAGATCCTCTCCTTAATGCCTCACACCTGGTGCAGATCTGGAGAGGCTTCCACCACAGGTACTGTCTTACGTCCTCTCAATCCCCTAGTCAAACCCCTCAGGTATTTTTTCCTCCCCAGTGGATGTCCATGGGGTGCGTTTGTTTCCCTTTGCCACCCGACTCTCAGCTCAAGGCCCAGTGTGTGTGTTGTGGTTTAGGAGTTATCAGGTGGTGTCTATAATCCCACAGTCCATCCCCCTCATGACTCTCTCCTTTCCCCTCTTATTTCTCTGTGATGTGTTTAACAACTGGGCGCACTAGCTATCTGCGAGTGCTACTCACATTTCAGCTGCTTACAGGCACATCTGCTGCATGCCGTAGTGACTAAGACTGAGACGCCATAGCTAACCAGCTAAGGTAAACACAGCAGGGAGATCAAAGGAAAGGCAAGCTGCAGGCTCGGCTGCCGCTACGCCACCTGAGTGTGTTGACGGCAACGCACCGGAGCGTGACATGACCTGGCAATGGAGACGCCTTTAGAGTGGAATACCCACTTTGTGACATTTATTTTGATCCAGACCAAAACAAGCCGCAGGCCTAATATAGTTCTATAGATGCGACATAGTTCTGCAGATACGACTCAGTTAAGTTGAAAAGTGTTATGTTGAAAAGTGTAAATAGTTTTGTTGTTATAGCTTCCTAGAAGGTATTGAAGGAAACATATTATTGAAGTAAATGTAATCTCATTTGAAAATACTGTACTGACATTTGCATAAAATAGGATGTGAACGATACTGTTCTTTTATAGACGTGCTTTATTTGTGTTGACATGTGACTCCTTCCTCCCTGATGCAAATGAAACCTAAACATTAGTGGAGGGGAAGGCAACTGTGGTTCTCTGAGCCTCCAAACACTTTTAACAGACAACTATCACTAATCACTCCCAGTGCACTGTGGCGTGTAATTACTCTGCCAAACGTTTGCCGTTCAGAGTTTAGCACCGGGAGCCCTGAACTGCGCTTCCCTGTCAGTCGTCACCATGCCGGGTGTGTGTGGTGGGAGCTGCGGGGGAGGCTTTCTTCCTCACTCTCTCTCTCTCTCTCTCTCTCTCTCTCTCTCTCTCTCTCTCTCTCTCTCTCTCTCTCTCTCTCTCACTCTCTCACTCTCTTTCTCTCTCCCTCCCTCCTCCCCCTTTACTGCGGGCTGGAAGCTGAGCCTCCCTCTCAATATTTAGAGAAAGGTCCTCCACGCGGGAGAGGAGAGGAGGAGAGGCCTGACTGAGGTTGGTGCTTCCGGCTTTGTGGGCGCCTATTTAAACAGGCTTTGAAACCTTAGCCATCCGGAGATCAGAAATAGCCTTATTGACTGGGCCCAGGAGTGAATGAGCAGACAGGGTCCTGAGAGTTCACCCTGCAGAGCTGAGCACAGGGGACGCATGCTAGAATGCTCTACAAAGGGCTACAGACATTAATTTTACATTAGAGAAAAATAACACTACTGGGGATTATTTTTAGGGTTTTCAATGGTTTCTCTTCAGGGTTGAATTACCACTTTGTGTTTGGATTATTTCTACAATTTACTGCTCATATTGTTTTAAAACCCCAGCATCCCAGAATATTACTTTAACCCCCATGCCTCCCCTCTCGCTCTGTCTCTCTCTCTCCTTATTTACTTTATTTAACTAGGCAAGTCAGTTAAGAACAAATTCTTATTTACAATGACAGCCTTTTACCAAGGAGGTTGTCTGTCTGCTGTGTGTGATGTGTCCTCTATCTGTGTGAAGGCTGATAAGACGACACAATACAAACGCACTGTGAAAGGAAGCTGCCTGGAGAGCAGAGCAGGTAGGGAGTACAGAGCAGGGAGAGGAAGCTGACTGGAGAGCAGAGCAGGTAGGGAGTACAGAACAGGGAGAGGAAGCTGACTGGAGAGCAGAGCAGGTAGGGAGTACAGAACAGGGAGAGGAATCTGACTGGAGAGCAGAGCAGGTAGGGAGTACAGAGCAGGGAGAGGAAGCTGACTGGAGAGCAGAGCAGGTAGGGAATACAGAGCAGGGAGAGGAAGCTGACTGGAGAGCAGAGCAGGTAAGGAGTACAGAGCAGGGAGAGGGAAGGAGAAGGAAGGGGATCCCATAATGACTATTAGCTGGATTTCACGGGCTGCCTCTGATCTCCTGCCATGACAGGAGCATTTTTGAGAGGCTGGGTTTGCCAGGATCACCGCTGGGTTCTCCCTGTCCTGTCTCAGAGTATAATCACACACACACACACACACACATGCATGTAACAGACACATGCAAGCAGTTTTCATGCAAAAAGTTTTCACCGCCCTTGGCATTTTTCCTATTTTGTTGCCTTATTACCTGGAATTAAAATTGGTGCTGTGGGGGTTTGTATCATTTGATTTACACAACATTGATTTACACAACTTCATAGCCTACCACTATGAAGATGCAAAATATATTTTTATTGTGAAACAAACATGAAATAAGACAAAAAAACGGAACACTTGAGCATGCATAACAATTTACCACCCAAAGTAAATACTTTGTAGAGCCACCTTTTGCAGCAATTACATCTGCAAGTCTCTGAGGGTATGTCTCCATAAGCCTGGCACATCTAGCCACTGGGATTTTTGCCCATTCATGGCAAAACTGCTCCAGCTCCTTCAAGTTAGAGGGGTTTCCGCTTTTGTACAGCAATCTTTAAGTCATACCACATATTCTCAATTGGATTGAGGTCTGGGCTTTGACTAGGCCATTCCAAGACATTTAAATGGTTCCCCTTAAACCACTCGAGTGTTGCTTTAGCAGTATGCTTAGGGTCATTGTCCTGCTGGAAGGTGAACCTTCATCCCTGTCTCAAATCTCTGGAAGACTGAAACAGGTTTCCTCAAGAGTTTCCCTGTATTTAGCGCCATCCATCATTGCTTCAATTCTGACCAGTTTCCCAGTCCCTGCAGATGAAAAACATCCCCACAGCATGATGCTGCCACCACCATGCTTCACTGTGTGGATGGTCCGTGGGATGTTCAAAGTTTCAGATATTTTTTTATAGCCCAACCATGATCTGTACTTCTCCACAACTTTGTCCCTGACCTGTTTGGAGAGCTCCTTGGTCTTCATGGTGCTGCTTGCTTGGTGGTGCCCCTTTCTTAGTGGTGTTGCAGACTCTGGGGCCTTTCAGAACAGGTGTATATATACTGAGATCATGTGACAGATCATGGGACACTTAGATTGCACACAGGTGGACTTTATTTAACTAATTATGTGACTTCTGGAGGTAAATAGTTGCACCAGATCTTATTTACAGGCTTCATAGCAAAAGGGGTGAATACATATGCACACACCACTTTTTCCGTACATTTTTTGGGGGGGCATTTTTAAAACAAGTAGTTTTTTTTCACTTCACCACTTTGGACAATTTTGTGTATGTCCATTACATGAAATCCAAATAAAAATCTATTTAAATTACAGGTTGTAAAGCAACAAAATAGGAAAAACGCCAAGGGGGATGAATACTTTTGCAAGGCACTGGTTTGATTTTATTTTTACCAAATTTTTATTGTGTGTTCTTATTATTTGATCATTTCGCTGTCATTCATTGACTGACCATTGTGGTGAGGTTTTGGAGTGAAGTACTGTAGGTCTTTCCCAGGGCAATATATATCATTTTAGCTTGCCATACGGCATATCCATTTAGAGAGTAGTGATTATTTTAGCATGTAGTACAATGTGAAATGTCTATCATTATCTTAATTTCAAAAGTACATTTGCAAGATATCGTTATGCCATTACACCACTAAACTTACAGAGCTTAATTTGAATGTCTCTCTCAGTAGCGGTGATATTGTAAAGGGTTTTCAGAAAGCTCTATTTTATCATTGATGTAGTAATTTCACTTCATCAGTGGGTTGCGACTAAAAATACAGGCAGGATTAGCTTCACGACCAGACTATCTCAGCAGGCTTTGATAACATAATGGGAGCTGGCTGCTCATGCTAACAACGATCTGATATGGGTTCATAACTCTACAAAACTACACAAGATACTTCAGGGTTTAAAAAAGTATAAAATGCAATGATCATTTTAAATTCTCAGGAAAAAATGATGTGTTTCTCTTTGCGTGTTAAATCCTTTGTTGAGGCATATTTTAAAAAGATGAAAACACTTTTCTTTACTGCCTTTCTATTTTTCTTCTTTCTATTCTGCACAAATTAGCTACGGTCCTGGAGGGCAAAATGAGAGGAGGTTACTGGAAGACTATGTGTTTAATTCATTGAAAATTGCTCAAATTGCTTTTACAGTTGTTATGTGAAGTGAAAAAAAGGAATCCGTGTTGCCAGTACTCATCCATAATTAGTACCCAGGGGAATTACATTTTTTGCATTAGCCATGTAGTACCACTTAGGACACAAATGTCTATTTTAGCTATGAAAGCAATGCTACCTTAAGTGCAGTGTCTGTAGAAGACAGCTGTGGGGAGCTGAGGGGAGCAGGCTGGTGTATTTCACTGAGACACCCCAGTGGTCTGGGGGACCGGAGGGGTCCTTCCACATAGGGCATGCGGAAGAGATATGGCAATTGAACTCCCATGGGTTAGGCATTACTCAAAGTATTTAGGTTTCTAATTAGACCACGGGACTTCGTCCATCGCTGATGGTCTCACTGGGAACAAATGAGAATCACCCCCACTTTGAGAGAGAGGTGAGAGATTGAGAGTGAGAGAAGAGAGAGACAGGGAGAAAACATGAACAAAAAGGGACCCTTGTTTATTCAAACTTTAATTAGACATAGACTTTACAATAATGGCTTCAGTGGTGTGTTGTAGTGTTCTAGAGATGGAGGCTATGGAGTCTTAATGAGCTGTGGCTGTGGTAGACGATGGCAGGAGGGCCATGGAAGACCTACGACCAGTCCCATCTTTAACTGTCCCTTTTGGTACTGTATGCTAGGCCACCTTGCCTGGATACTCCGCTATCTGGCTGGGGGATTCTCCTCAATACTCATCTTTACCACTGATTGGTCCATATGTAGCTAGCTAGCTCAGGCATCAACAGCTGACCACAGCAACTGCTGGACTTGTCAAAATGCATCAGGTTACCAGCTAATGAGAAGTAATAAGGGTTATCCCAACATCACAAGACTTTGATCTTCATGCACAGCGGGATTTAGAAAGGGAGTCAAAGAAGGTACTTTAGAGATTGGATTTGGAATCTGAACCCTGTTTTCTGTGTGTATAGTGGAGGCTTGAGGAATGACAACATAGTGGTCATTAAATGTACTACCTTTGGTCAGGGAGCTGAATGTTTTCACAATGTAACATATCTGGGCTCAACAGAAATTGATCTCTTGGATTAGACACCAGAGGGGACTACACAGGCAATTACCACTCTAAATGGTATATTCATCCAGAATGACTGTTGTCAGATATAGGCCTTGGGCAGATACATAATCCACTGTAATCTCCCAGTGTTGTGACACTCTCACTATATGGTCAACACACCCTGAAGGCATTTATTCAGCTTGTATCTGACTTGTTGTATAAAGGCTTTATGTGTGATAATGTGGCCATTAAAGTTAGATTTAAAATAGAAGCCTAATGGTTTCTGGCTGTAAATCATGTTCTGCATGAACAATACAACAAGCATGTAATACTGATTTAAACCAGTATATTAGCTGAAATTTCTGAAAGTCAATTCTTACTAGTTCACTTGTTAAAAGAACATTGAAAACCCTCCACCATCCCATAAAACAATTTCATCTCAGGATTATTAAAAATTGAAGAATTAGGGTGAAGAAAATCCATGCGTAAAATTACTGTCCATTCTACTTCAGGCAACATTTCCCAACAGTGGGAAATATGTTAATTGGCGTTCCTAAAGTAGTTTAATCCTCAGGTTATTTAATTTCCCCAAATAGCCTGAGTTGCGCTGGGACAGCAAGAAATGAGCGAAAGCCCACTGCCTGAAAACGAGAGAGAAAACCATTGGCCTGAGAGAAGGGGAGAGAGTGAGATAGAGAGTGGTAGAGATTGAGAGAAACCATAGTTCCAAAGGTACAGCAACAATTCATAATGATCTCAATAACTGCCAATGGCACTTTCTGCAACTCTCTGTCTTTCCCAGAATCCCTGGTGATATTTGTTGTTTTGAGACCAGTTATTGGCCCATATAGCGTTGCCACAGTGCTTACCGCTCATAACAAGAACCTGGCAGAGCCCCAGAGTTCAGGGCATTGCCTGCTAACAGTTCCCTTCTTCCCCCTATCCTAGTGTCCACAAACAGTGCCCTCCTCCCCCCTATCCTAGTGTCCACTAACAGTGACCTCCTTCCCCCTATCCCAGTGTCCATTAACATTGCCTTCCTTCCCCCTATCCCAGTGCCCACTAACAGGCTGGGCGATAAATCAATATCAATAATTACCGAGGTAATTACTTCCCTCAATAACGATATAAAAACCTTTAGAATCATTTTCGATAATATCGATATAGAATAATTAGATACAGCAGTCCATTTCACCTCTGTGACGCAGCAGGAGCATGACAATAGTCATGACAAAAGTGACAATATGCACATGGAGAGGTATACGCCCACTAAAAACCACTTAGCACCTCGAGTGATGGAGTAGCCATTATTAACCATGAAAAATGTGTGATGTAGGTGAAAACAGTGGCAGCGATAGCCATGGAGAAGGAGCAGCTTCCAATGAAGAAATTATTGATAAAAAGGGTTCAACTGTTTCAGTAATTTGGAAGTGGTTTGGCTTTTTGAAGTCCAACAAAGAGCACAGCAATGTTCGGTGCAAATTGTGCCATAGACAGGTGGCTACCAAGTCTGGTAATACGACAAACATTTTTCCCATCTGAAGCAAAATCCCTCTTTGGAACATGCAGAAAGTTTGAGTTTGCACCTCGGTATTGATAAACACCCCTCAAGCACCAGCCAATCTAGAGATGTTCATCCGAAGCAGTCAACACTGTCAGCGTTTATGCCCTACGAGCAAACATCGAAAAGACACAAAGACATCACAAATGCTATCATACATTGCATTGCTAAGGACATGCTACCAATTAGCACAGTCGAAAAGGAAGGTTTCAAGAGGCTTATCAATTTAATTGACCCCAGGTACGTACTCCCTGGCCACAAAGATTTCTGTCACACCGCACTGCCTAAACGCTACGCCGAGTTCCGGGAAAAAGTTGAAGAACAGCTCAAGACAGATTTGACATATTTTGCTACTAATACCGATCTGTGGTCTAGTCACACGTCAGAGCCTTATATTAGCCTCAATATCCACTATATTGACAAAGGATGGAATCTTAGAAATAAATGTCTTTTTACATCATACTTTCCCGACGACCACACGGGTGAAGCTATAGCAGAGGGGCTCATTGACGCTCTCTCCTCCGGGGGACTCAGTCAAGACAGGCAGGTCTGCATTACAACAGATAGTGGTGTGAACGTGGTAATGGCCGCTGAAATCAACAAATGGCCCCAACTGCAATGTTTTAAACATTGTCTGCACTTGGCCATTGGTAAGTAACCTTGTCAATTGTGTATATTGAAGTGATTAGTTAAATGAAACTAAATGTGCATTTTGTTCATCATTTTTTATAAAGTTAAATATTATATTTGTACATAACTAAAGGATTATTGTGATTTTAACATTTTATTAAAATCTCTTGATTTCTCTTAGAGAGAGTGGGTAGAGACAAACGGGTGGATCGAGCAATTGGAGAGTATAAGAACGTGGTAGGTGCCTTTTCCTATTGGTGGAAAAGAAGAGAGACCTGGCAGTTGCTCAAAAAGAACACAACCTACCCCAGCACAAGTTGGTGACAGAGTCGCCTACCAGGTGGGGGGGGGGGGGGGGGGGGTTCACATAAAAAAATGATGCAAACAGTACAGGAGCAGGAGAAAGACATTTCACAGGTCTTGTACTGAAGCCAGTACTACACCTGTTCAATACAGAGGTCATGAAACCTGATGATGGTGAAACAGAGCTCACCCAAGTCATCAAAACAATAGTCATGGACTATCTGAATGAGAAATATGATGACCGAGCCCCACATGCCCTCCTGGACATAAGCTTCAATGGTCAACCCTCGGTTTAAAACACATTACATCAAAGAGGAGAAGGTGGGCCACATAAAAGCAAGACCTGTCTCAGAGATGGTCAATGAGGGGCATGAAAACCCGAGCCCAGCACAGGGAGACATTGCTGCTGCTTCACCACATCTACCAGCTAAAAAGAAAATGTCACTGGGCAGTTTTTTCAAGAAGCCATGCTCCACCACCACAGGTCTTACTGAAATCCAGTAAAAAAGGAACTCAGCTGCTACCTTCAGCCTTCCTTCCCCCTATCCCAGTGTCCACTAACAGTGCCCTCTTTCCCCATATACCAGTGTCCACTAACACTTCCTTCCTTCCCCCTATCCCAGTGTCCACTAACAGTGCCCTCTTTCCCCATATCCCAGTGTCCACTAACAGTGCCCTCCTTTCCCCTATACCAGTGTCCACTAACACTTCCTTCCTTCCCCCTATCCCAGTGTCCACTAACAGTGCCCTCCTTCCCTCTATTCCAGTGTCCACTAACACTTCCTTCCTTCCCCCTATCCCAGTGTCCACTAACAGTGCCTTCCTTCGCCCTATCCCAATGTCCACTAACAGTGCCCTCCTTTCCCCTATACCAGTGTCCACTAACACTTCCTTCCTTCCCCCTATCCCAATGTCCACCAACAGTGCCCTGCTTCCCTCTATTCCAGTGTCCACTAACACTTCCTTCCTTCCCCCTATCCCAGTGTCCACTGACAGTGCCCTCCTTTCCCCTATACCAGTGTCCACTAACACTTCCTTCCTTCCCCCTATCCCAGTGTCCACTGACAGTGCCCTCCTTTCCCCTATCCCAGTGTCCACTAACACTTCCTTCCTTCCCCCTATCCCAGTGTCCACTAACAGTGCCCTCCTTCCCCCTATCCCAGTGTCCACTAACAGTGCCCTCCTTTCCCCTATACCAGTGTCCACTAACACTTCCTTCCTTCCCCCTATCCCAGTGTCCACTAACAGTGCCTTCCTTCCCCCTATCCCAATGTCCACCAACAGTGCCTTCCTTCCCCCTATCCCAATGTCCACCAACACTTCCTTCCTTCCCCCTATCCCAATGTCCACCAACAGTGCCCTCCTTCCCTCTATTCCAGTGTCCACTAACACTTCCTTCCTTCCCCCTATCCCAATGTCCAACATCAGTGCCCTCCTTCCCCCTATCCCAATGTCCACCAACAGTGCCCTCCTTCCCCCTATCCCAGTGTTCACTAACACTTCCTTCCTTCCCCCTATACCAGTGTCCACCAACAGTGCCTTCCTTCCCCCTATCCCAATGTCCACCAACAGTGCCTTCCTTCCCCCTATCCCAATGTCCACCAACAGTGCCTTCCTTCCCCCTATCCCAATGTCCACCAACAGTGCCCTCCTTCCCTCTATTCCAGTGTCCACTAACACTTCCTTCCTTCCCCCTATCCCAGTGTCCACTGACAGTGCCCTCCTTTCCCCTATCCCAGTGTCCACTAACACTTCCTTCCTTCCCCTTATCCCAATGTCCACCAACAGTGCCCTCCTTCCCTCTATTCCAGTGTCCACTAACACTTCCTTCCTTCCCCCTATCCCAATGTCCAACATCAGTGCCCTCCTTCCCCCTATCCCAATGTCCACCAACAGTGCCCTACTTCCCCCTATCCCAGTGTCCACTAACACTTCCTTCCTTCCCCCTATCCCAGTGTCCACTAACAGTGCCCTCCTTCCCCTTATCCCAGTGTCCACTAACAGTGCGCTCCTTCCCCCTATCCCAGTGTCCACTAACAGTGCCCTCCTTCCCCCTATCCCAGTGTCCACTAACACTTCCTTCCTTCCCACTATCCCAGTGTCCACTAACAGTGCCCTCCTACCTCCTATCCCAGTGTCCACTAACAGTGCCCTCCTTCCCCCTATCCCAGTGTCCACTAACACTTCCTTCCTTCCCCCTATTCCAGTGCCCACTAACAGTGCCCTCCTTCCTCCTATCCCAGTGTCCACTAACAGTGCCCTCCTTCCCCCTATCCCAGTGTCCACTAACAGTGCCCTCCTTCCCCCTATCCCAGTGTCCACTAACAGTGCCCCCCTTCCCCCTATCCCAGTGTCCACTAACAGTGCCCTCCTTCCCGCTATCCCAGTGTCCACTAACAGTGCCCTCCTTCCCCCCACCCCAGTGTCCACTAACACTTCCTTCCTTCCCCCTATCCCAGTGTCCACTAACAGTGCCCTCCTTCCCCCTATCCCAGTGTCCACTAACACTTCCTTCCTTCCCCCTATCCCAGTGCCCACTAACAGTGCCCTCCTTCCTCCTATCCCAGTGTCTACTAACAGTGCCCTCCTTCCCCCTATCCCAGTGTCCACTAACAGTGCCCTCCTTCCCCCTATCCCAGTGTCCACTAACAGTGCCCCCCTTCCCCCTATCCCAGTGTCCACTAACAGTGCCCTCCTTCCCCCTATCCCAGTGTCCACTAACAGTGCCCTCCTTCCCCCCACCCCAGTGTCCACTAACACTTCCTTCCTTCCCCCTATCCCAGTGTCCACTAACAGTGCCCTCCTTCCTCCTATCCCAGTGTCCACTAACAGTGCCCTCCTTCCCCCTATCCCAGTGTCCACTAACAGTGCCCTCCTTCCCCCTATCCCAGTGTCCACTAACAGTGCCCTCCTTCCCCCTATCCCAGTGTCCACTAACAGTGCCCTCCTTCCCCCTATCCCAGTGTCCACTAACAGTGCCCTCCTTCCCCCTATCCCAGTGTCCACTAACAGTGCCCTCCTTCCCCCTATCCCAGTGTCCACTAACAGTGCCCTCCTTCCCCCTATCCCAGTGTCCACTAACACTTCCTTCCTTCCCCCTATCCCAGTGTCCACTAACAGTGCCCTCCTTCCCCCTATCCCAGTGTCCACTAACAGTGCCCTCCTTCCCCCTATTCCAGTGTCCACTAACACTTCCTTCCTTCCCCCTATCCCAGTGTCCACTAACAGTGCCCTTCTTCCCCCTATTCCAGTGTCCACTAACACTTCCTTCCTTCCCCCTATCCCAGTGTCCACTAACAGTGCCCTCCTACCTCCTATCCCAGTGTCCACTAACAGTGCCCTCCTTCCCCCTATCCCAGTGTCCACTAACAGTGCCCTCCTTCCCCCTATTCCAGTGTCCACTAACAGTGCCCTCCTTCCCCCTATCCCAGTGTCCACTAACACTTCCTTCATTCCCCCTATCCCAGTGTCCACTAACAGTGCCCTCCTTCCTCCTATCCCAGTGTTCACTAAAAGTGCCCTCCTTCCCCCTATCCCAGTGTCCACTAACAGTGCCCTCCTTCCCCCTATCCCAGTGTCCACTAACAGTGCCCTCCTTCCCCCTATCCCAGTGTCCACTAACAGTGCCCTCCTTCCCCCTATCCCAGTGTCCACTAACAGTGCCCTCCTTCCCCCTATCCCAGTGTCCACTAACAGTGCCCTCCTTACCCCTATCCCAGTGTCCACTAACACTTCCTTCCTTCCCCCTATCCCAGTGTCCACTAACAGTGCCCTCCTTCCTCCTATCCCAGTGTCCACTAACAGTGCCCTCCTTCCCCCTATCCCAGTGTCCACTAACAGTGCCCTCCTTCCCCCTATCCCAGTGTCCACTAACAGTGCCCTCCTTCCCCCTATCCCAGTGTCCACTAACACTTCCTTCCTTCCCCCTATCCCAGTGTCCACTAACAGTGCCCTCCTTCCCCCTATCCCAGTGTCCACTAACAGTGCCCTCCTTCCCCCTATTCCAGTGTCCACTAACACTTCCTTCCTTCCCCCTATCCCAGTGTCCACTAACAGTGCCCTTCTTCCCCCTATTCCAGTGTCCACTAACACTTCCTTCCTTCCCCCTATCCCAGTGTCCACTAACAGTGCCCTCCTACCTCCTATCCCAGTGTCCACTAACAGTGCCCTCCTTCCCCCTATCCCAGTGTCCACTAACAGTGCCCTCCTTCCCCCTATTCCAGTGTCCACTAACAGTGCCCTCCTTCCCCCTATCCCAGTGTCCACTAACACTTCCTTCATTCCCCCTATCCCAGTGTCCACTAACAGTGCCCTCCTTCCTCCTATCCCAGTGTTCACTAAAAGTGCCCTCCTTCCCCCTATCCCAGTGTCCACTAACAGTGCCCTCCTTCCCCCTATCCCAGTGTCCACTAACAGTGCCCTCCTTCCCCCTATCCCAGTGTCCACTAACAGTGCCCTCCTTCCCCCTATCCCAGTGTCCACTAACAGTGCCCTCCTTCCCCCTATCCCAGTGTCCACTAACAGTGCCCTCCTTACCCCTATCCCAGTGTCCACTAACACTTCCTTCCTTCCCCCTATCCCAGTGTCCACTAACAGTGCCCTCCTTCCTCCTATCCCAGTGTCCACTAACAGTGCCCTCCTTCCCCCTATCCCAGTGTCCACTAACAGTGCCCTCCTTCCCCCTATCCCAGTGTCCACTAACAGTGCCCCTCCTTCCCCCTATCCCAGTGTCCACTAACACTTCCTTCCCCCTATCCCAGTGTCCACTAACAGTGCCCTTATTCCTTCTATCACAGTGTCCACTAACAGTGCCCTCCTTCCCCCTATCCCAGTGTCCACTAACAGTGCCCTCCTTCCCCCTATCCCAGTGTCCACTAACAGTGCCCTCCTTCCCCCTATCCCAGTGTCCACTAACAGTGCCCTCCTTCCCCCTATCCCAGTGTCCACTAACAGTGCCCTCCTTCCCCCTATCCCAGTGTCCACTAACAGTGCCCTCCTTCCCCCTATCCCAGTGTCCACTAACAGTGCCCTCCTTCCCCCTATCCCAGTGTCCACTAACAGTGCCCTCCTTCCCCCTATCCCAGTGTCCACTAACACTTCCTTCCTTCCCCCTATCCCAGTGTCCACCAACAGTGCCCTCCTTCCCCCTATCCCAGTGTCCACTAACAGTGCCCTCCTTCCCCCTATCCCAGTGTCCACTAACACTTCCTTCCTTCCCCCTATCCCAGTGTCCACTAACACTTCCTTCCTTCCCCCTATCCCAGTGTCCACTAACAGTGCCCTCCTACCTCCTATCCCAGTGTCCACTAACAGTGCCCTCCTTCCCCCTATTCCAGTGTCCACTAACAGTGCCCTCCTTCTCCCTATTCCAGTGTCCACTAACAGTGCCCTCCTTCCCCCTATCCCAGTGTCCACTAACACTTCCTTCATTCCCCCTATCCCAGTGTCCACTAACAGTGCCCTCCTTCCTCCTATCCCAGTGTTCACTAACAGTGCCCTCCTTCCCCCTATCCCAGTGTCCACTAACAGTGCCCTCCTTCCCCCTATCCCAGTGTCCACTAACAGTGCCCTCCTTCCCCCTATCCCAGTGTCCACTAACAGTGCCCTCCTTCCCCCTATCCCAGTGTCCACTAACAGTGCCCTCCTTACCCCTATCCCAGTGTCCACTAACACTTCCTTCCTTCCCCCTATCCCAGTGTCCACTAACAGTGCCCTCCTTCCTCCTATCCCAGTGTCCACTAACAGTGCCCTCCTTCCCCCTATCCCAGTGTCCACTAACAGTGCCCTCCTTCCCCCTATCCCAGTGTCCACTAACAGTGCCCTCCTTACCCCTATCCCAGTGTCCACTAACACTTCCTTCCTTCCCCCTATCCCAGTGTCCACTAACAGTGCCCTCCTTCCTCCTATCCCAGTGTCCACTAACAGTGCCCTCCTTCCCCCTATCCCAGTGTCCACTAACAGTGCCCTCCTTCCCCCTATCCCAGTGTCCACTAACACTTCCTTCCCCCTATCCCAGTGTCCACTAACAGTGCCCTTATTCCTTCTATCACAGTGTCCACTAACAGTGCCCTCCTTCCCCCTATCCCAGTGTCCACTAACACTTCCTTCCCCCTATCCCAGTGTCCACTAACAGTGCCCTTATTCCTTCTATCACAGTGTCCACTAACAGTGCCCTCCTTCACCCTATCCCAGTGTCCACTAACAGTGCCCTCCTTCCCCCTATCCCAGTGTCCACTAACAGTGCCCTCCTTCCCCCTATCCCAGTGTCCACTAACAGTGCCCTCCTTCCCCCTATCCCAGTGTCCACTAACAGTGCCCTTCCGCCCCATGTCTGCTCCCAGTGCCCCATTGTGTGTAACCACTGACCGTACGGCTGCTCTCCTTTCTCCTCCAGCCCAGCAAATAATGTGGAAAAGAAAAAAAGAAAAGAAAATGGATAGCCTTGAAAAGAACAACTAAAGCAAGTTGCCTCGCTGTTGCAGACTGTTCGAACTTGAGAGAGGACAGAGCAAGTGCTAAGCCATCCGTTTGAATGCTGTGGCGGATCCTTTGAAGAGCAGAGCAAAGTGGAGGTTTGGACAAAGCAGAGGTTTGGACAAAACGTGTTACAAGTTAACACTGTACATCAACAATCACAGACATTTGATGAGGAGTTCATGCATATTTACATAAAATAAAATACCTCATAGTGATGATGGATGTTCTGTAATGTAGTATATTTGGATTTTGGGACAACAAACGTCTAGATTTGAATCGCCACTGCTGTATTACAGTGTCTTGCAAAAAGTATTCATGCCCCTTGGTGTTTTCCCATTTTGTTCCATTACATCCTGTAATTTAAATATATTTTATTTGGATTTCATGTAACAGACACACAAAATAGTCCAAATTGGTGAAGTGAAATGAAAAAAAAAAAAACGGAAAGTGGCAGGTGCATATGTATTCACCCCCCTTTGTTATGAAGCCCCTAAATAAGATCTGGTGCAACCAATTACTTTCAGAAGTCACATCATTTGTTAAATAATCTAAGTGTCATATGATCTGTCACATGATCTCAGTATGTATACACCTGTTCTGAAAAGCCCCAGAGTCTGCAACACCGCTAAGCAAGGGGCACCGCCAAGCAAGACCAAGGAGCTCTCCAAACAGGTCAGGGACAAAGTTGTGGAGAAGTACAGATCATGGTTGGGCTATAAAACAATATCTGAAACTTTGAATATCCCACGGACCACCATTCAATCCATTATTAAAACATGGAAAGAATATGGCACCACAACAAACCTACCAAGAGAGGGCCGCCCACCAAAACTCACAGACCAGGCAAGGAGGGCATTCATCAGAGAGGCAACAACGAGACCAAAGATAACCCTGAATGAGCTGCAAAGCTCCACAGCAGAGAATGGAGTATCTGTCCATAGGACCACTTTAAGCTGTACACTCCACAGAGCTGGGCTTTACAGAAGAGTGGCCGGGAAAAAGCCATTGCTTAAAGAAAAAAAGAAGCAAACACGTTTGGTGTTCGCCAGCAGGCATGTGGGAGACTCCTAAACATGTGGAAGAAGGAACTCTGATCAGATGATACTACAATTGAGCTTTTGGGTCATCAAGGAAAATGCTGGCACAAACCCAACACCTCTCATCACCTCGACAACACCATGCTCACAGTGAAGCATGGTGGTGGCAGCATCATGCTGTGGGGATGTTTTTCATCTGCAGGGACTGGGACTGGGAAACTGGTCAGAATTGAAGGAATGATGGATGGAGCTAAATACAGGGAAACTCTTGAGGGAAACCTGTTTCAGTCCTACAGAGATTTGAGACTGGGACGGAGGTTCACCTTCCAGCAGGACAATTAGTTATGCACGCTCAAGTTTTCTGTTTTTTTTGTCTTATTTCAGGTCTGTTTTACAAAAAAAAATATTTTGCATCTTCATAGTGGTAGGCATGTTGTGTAAATAAAATGATACATACCCCCCAAAACATATATTTTAATTCCAGGTTGTAAGGCAACAAAATAGGAAAAATGCCAAGGGGGTGGGGACACTTGTTTCCTAAATGTGGCCTGAGTGGGTGATTCTCAGACACATGAGGGAAACCTGGTATGTTTACAGATTTAAATATATATACAGTGGGGCAAAAAAGTATTTAGTCAGCCACCATTTGTGCATGTTCTCCCACTTAATAAGACGAGAGAGGCCTGTAATTTTCATCATAGGTATACTTCAACTATGACAGACAAAATCAGAAAAAAAAATCCAGAAAATCATATTGTAGGATTTTTTTTTTCTCATTTTGTCTGTCATAGTTGAAGTGTACCTATGATGAAAATTACAGGCCTCTCTCATCTTTTTAAGTGGGAGAACTTGCACAATTGGTGGCTGACTAAATACCTTTTTGCCCCACTGTATATATACATATACAGTTGAAGTCGGAAGTTTACATACACTGAGGTTGGAGTCATTAAAACTCATTTTTCAACCACTCCACAAATTTTTTGTTAACAAACTGCAGTTTTGGCAAGTCGTTTAGGACATCTACTTTGTGCATGACAAGTAATTTTTCCAACAATTGTTTACAGACAGATTATTTCACTTATAACTCACTGTATTACAATTCCACTGGGTCAGAAGTTTATATATACTAAGTTGACTGTGCTTTTAAACAGCTTGGAAAATTCCAGAAAATTATGTCATGGTTTTAGAAGCTTCTGATAGGCTAATTGACATAATTTGAGTCAATTGGAGGTGTACCTTCAAACACAGTGCCTCTTTGCTTGACAGCATGGGAAAATCAAAAGAAATCAGCCAAGAACTCAGAAAAAAAATTGTAGACCTCCACAAGTCTGGTTCATCCTTGGGAGCAATTTCCAAACGCCTGAAGGTACCACGTTCATCTGTACAAACAACAGTACGCAAGTATAAACACCATGGGACCACACAGCCGTCATGCCGCTCAGGAAGGAGACGCGTTCTGTCTCCTAGAGTTGAACGTACTTTGGTGCGAAAAGTGCAAATCAATCCAAGAACAACAGCAAAGGACCTTGTGAAGATGCTGGAGGAAACAGGTACAAAACTAACTATATCCACAGTAAAACGAGTCCTATATTGACATAACCTGAAAGGTCGCTCTGCAAGGAAGAAGCCACTGCTCCAAAACTGGCATTAAAAAGCCAGACTGTGGTTTGCAACTGCACATGGAGACGAAGATTGTACTTTTTGAAGAAATGTCCTCTGGTCTGATGAAACAAAACTAGAACTGTTTGGCTGTAATGACCATTGTTATGTTTGGAGAAAAATGGGGAGGCTTGCAAGCCAAAGAACACCATCCCAATCGTGAAGCATGGAGGTGGCAGCGTTGTGGGGGTGCTTTGCTGCAGGAAATGGACTGGTGCACTTCACAAAATAGATGGGTCTTCAAATGGGTCTTCCAAATGGACAATGACCGCAAGCATACTTCCAAAGTTGTGGCAAAATGGCTTAAGGACAACAAAGTCAAGGTATTGAAGTGGCCATCACAAAGCCCTGACCTCAATCCTATAGAACATTTGTGGGCAGAACTGAAAAAGCGTGTGCGGACAAGGAGGCATCCAACCTGACTCAGTTACACCAGCTCTGTCAGGAGGAATGGGCCAAAATTCACCCAACTTATTGTGGGAAGCTTGTGAAAGGCTACCTTAAATGTTTGACCCAAGTTAAACAATTTAAAGGTAATGCTACCAAATACTAATTGAGTGTATGTAAACTTCTGTCCCACTGGGAATGTGATGAAATAAATAAAAGCTTAAATAAATCATTCTCTCTACTATTATTCTGACATTTTACATACTTAAAAGTGGTGATCCTTACTGACAGGGAAGTTTTACTTGGATTAAATGTCAGGAATTGTGAAAAACTGAGTTTAAATGTATTTGGCTAAAGTGTATATAAACTTCTGACTTCAACTGAATATACTTTTCCCCCTTTTTCTCCCCAATTGATAGTTACAGTCTTGTCCCATCACTGCAACTCCCGTACGGACTCGGGAGAGGTGAAGGTCGTGAGCCATGTGTCCTCCGAAACACGACCCTTCCAAGCCACACTGCTCGTTTAACCCAGAAGCCAGCAGCACCAATGTGTCAGATGAAACACCGCACAGCCTGTGATCGAACCTGGATCTGTAGTGATACCTCTAGCACTGAGATGCAGTGCCTCAGACTGATGTGCCACTCGGGAGGCACTTATTTACAGAATTAACGACACACTCCATCCACTGCACAACAGCTGTCCGCTGCACTTAGCTGATTGAGAACTGGGCCTGCTCTGCTCTCCCATTTGTGGAGTATTGCCATTGAACAGTTGGGCAGGTTGATGTGTGGTTAGCTCTCTGTTCTGACGGACCCTAGAAATCAACACTGACACTCCCACACAAACAAAAACACTTGTTCAGGCAGATTGGTTGTGTCGGGACCGGATACCAGAAGGTCTCTTTTGTTCAGTGTATGTTACTGTAACTTTGATTAGGCCAGTTGTCTACACAGTACACTCGTTATATGGGTAGTATCTAAGCACTGGAAGTAGTTAGATGTTAGCTGTGTAGCATTTTAGTGTTTAGCTCTACATTATAATTTATATGTTATTGAACTGAGTAAACATATTCAAGGCTTGTTTATTACACAAGGTTGCAAGTTTTGTTTTCTAGTAAAATGTTTCTGTGTTTTGTTCACTGCAGGCAGAATTCACAGAGAGTGAGAGAGGGCTTCAGGCTATCCCCACTCGCGGCTAGCAAAGTTGTTCTCCCCGTCGGGACTACAAGAACACAATGTAAGTAAAAAGATAAACCATAATTTATACTCTAGATGAAACTTACAGTACTTCAGGTATTTTCACTAGACACTTTAGAGATATTTATAATTTCTATACTTGAATTTTGTGGATGTCACTGTATATTCACTAACCCATATCCATATGTCTGTGGAAAGCTATGAATGCAAAGCCAGACAGTAAGCAGTATATCATAACATATAATAGGAATAATGTCCCTTTGATTTTTGGAGTTCCGATCTGAACACCTGTCACTTTTTGGCAAGGGCACGCCCCAGCACCAGGTCTCCCCTGCTGGAGTTGGGGGAGGGTATGTGTGTGTCTCAGTGTCTCAGTGTGTGTGTGTGGTGTGTGCATGTTTGTGAGTGTGTATGTGTGTGAGAGAGAGGTAGAAGATGAAACAGCCGTCGAGGAGGTGTTGATCACACAGCCAGACAGGGTGAGTGACAGACAATACCTGCTGTAAAATTCCCTCACATCTCCGCTGATCTGTATTCATAGATCTTGTCTGCTCCGCAGCACCAAACTGTACCCCACACCAGCCAGCTCCTTTAGCACGCACCGCCCCACTCCTCACACTCACTTCACTCCTCAACTCACATGTTAGACCCCTCTCCTTTTCTTCCTTAAGTATTTACCAAGTCTTTGTTCTCTGTCTAAATGATAGCTCTGATCACTAGCTAGAGAGGCTGAAAGAAGCTCTCTCTCAATTCAATTAATTTCAAGGGGCTTTATTGGCATGGAAAACATGTGTTAACATTGCCAAAGCAAGTGAGGTAGATAATATATAAAAGTGAAATAAACAATAAAAATGAACAGTAAACATTACACATACAGAAGTTCCAAAACAATAAAGACATTACAAATGTCATATTATGTATATATACTGTGTTGTAACAATGTACAAATGGTTTAAGTCTCTCTCTCTCTCTCTCTCTCTCTCTCTCTCTCTCTCTCTCTCTCTGACAATATGGACTTTCTTTATTCCACCACTCCACTCCTAATCTCACCTAATTCGGATTCTTCAAATGTAAGTCTTTCCCGTTTAAGTGTGTTCTCAGACTCCTAATGCCTCACAGATGTCTGGTCTGTGTCATGTTTCTCTGTGAAGGTTTGTTAAGGGGCTTCAAAACTCAGTGAGTAAAAAGCTGATGCAGAATGAACATGTATTCGCCACACTACATCCCTATCAACACTGCTTGAATTATATACCAGTATTTATTAACTCCATACATTGTTTGGTTATGATGAAATATCTGGATGACGCTGATGGAAGTATGTATGGTCTTTGTCAGAGCTATATCAATGGTGGAACTGGTACATGTCCTACCCCTATCCCATGGCTGAGCACAGTGCACCAACTTCCTAAAACACATTCTATGTTATAACAGAAGACAGAATTGAAATACAGGACTACACAGAGTCAGCCTGTACAACTGAATTAGTTTTGTTGTGGCAGATGTAGGCAATAGTTTTGACTGACTATGTGTCGTTTAATTTCTGCGGGAATTGTTTTGACAAAACAAGTTAGCGTAAAAGTGGGAAACGTCGGCTAAAACAAAAGACTGTTTCTTTTTGCACCTATGTGAAGCATGTGTCAGTCTTCAGCGCGGTGTTCCACTGGAAGTGACATCAGAGCCCTGGAGGGCTTGTGCTGGGAGAAGGAGCTGTTTTGATATGATTTCACAGAACAGAGACGGTAGACCAAACAGAGTAGTCTCAGGGCTTGTCTGTCTACCTCTGTTGTTAGAATTTCACTATACAAACAGTAGCAATGAACTTGAAGGTGCTTTGCCATGCAGGACTGGGTCTTTATGTTTCTGTCTGTCACCTGCAATGACTGCAGAATTAAAGTGTAATGGATTTTGCTGTAATTTATACTTTATTGTGAACTTTTTGACATGGATGCTTGCAGACTACGGAGTGTCTGTCTTCAATAACTTCTTCATCCTGGCCACTGAACAAGACTGACGTACATGAACCTGCCAGAATAAAGGATACCCCAACATTAAGTGTCTTAATAGGGCGTTGGGCCACCACAAGCCACCAGAACATCTTCAGTGCTCATTGGCATAGATTCTACAAGTGTCTGGAACTCTATTGGAGGGATGCGACACGATTATTTCATGAGAAATTCCATCATTTGGTGTTTTATTGATGGTGGTGGAAAATGCTGTCTCCGGTGCCACTCCAGAATCTTCCATAATGTTTCATAACGGGGCATTTTTATACATGACCCTAAGCATGATGCAATGTTAACTGATAAATTGACTAAGGAACCACACCTGTGTGGATGGAAGCATCTGCTTTCTCTATACTTTGTATCCCTCATTTGCTGAGGTGTTTTCTTTATTTTGCCAGATACCTGTATTCTTTAATTCATCATATTATCTCAGATTGGGTTGACTGAGTTTGACCTACATTTCAACTCCTATTGGCTCTGTTTATGCATTCTGATTGGGTGTATAGTTCAAGACGACCATATGAACCACCAACCTTATTGAATGTCACTGGACAGAACCAGTGATTGACCCTATAGTTGAACAGAGCTCCTTACTGGCTGTCTCTAGCCTGGACTGTGTCTGGCTCGGAGGTGATGATGCCCATAGCCCATCAGAGATTGATGGAGGGCAGACACCAGCAGCAGGAATGAGCTCTATGCTTTGAAGTCTTCCACATGGAGGGAAATTGATATATCAGTTTAAGACCAGAACCCTATTAAAGGAGGCCCCGTCAGGTTAATGCAATAGCCTCCACATTTCCCCACAACCTCATTCAGGCCGATCGGACAGAGCCCTAATTCCTGCCCTGGCCCTGCTCGCCCCACTCGCACCAATCTCATTTTATCTTCTCCCATCAGCAATATTCCTCCCATTGGAGGCAATACGGTGTGGAGTAAATCACACAGTTAAACACTGGCTTGGGCCATCCCATACGCTCTCTGTCTCTATTTCTCGGCATCTCTCTTTCGTATCTCTTTCTCTTTCCCTCTCTCTCTCCCTCCAGCCCGGGATTCTCGTGGCATTGGGATCGTAAGCCGTTTCGGTCAGTGGAGGGCCTCGGTCTGTCACCCCCCCCCCTTACCCTTCCATCACTCAATGGGCACCCTAATCCCACCCTTCTTCCAGAAGGTCTCACCCGGCTCTGTCCCCTGGTCAAAGAGACCAATCAAAGGACCCCGGGACCTCAGAGGTGAGCCTTGGTCTCATTCATTTTTAATGACATGCAGAAATACATTTACATAAAAAATGTATTTTCAATTCAGACATCCTGTATTTATTATTAAACCTTTGTCTTTGGGGTCAGATCACTGGATATTGGCTGTCCATCAGAATCAAGTCTCAAGCTGCCTCCCAAATGTTACCCTCCTACTGGGCACAGATGTCAATTCAACGTCTATTCCATGTTGGTTCAACATACTTTTATTTAATTAATGTGGAAACAATGTTGATTCAACCAGTCTGTGCCCAGTGGGCTATTCCCTACATAGTGTGCTACATTTTACCAGAGCCCTTCGGGGAATAGGGTGCCATTTGGGATGAAGCCTCAGTGTTTTAGGGAGCGTTGGTCCGACAGATAGATCATCTTTATGTTTTATAGTTTCTGGTTATTCACTTTTATTCATCTCCTTCTGTCTATAGTCATAAGACTACTTCTATCTGTGACGTCAAAAGGAAATAGAGATTATATACCCTGAGAACTAACATGTGTTCTATTACATGTCTGGGTTAGGCAATTCCCATACCATTTCTGATACAACAGCTTCTGTTAACCTGCTATGGTCAGGCCTGTGTGGTGGACGTGGGTCATCTGCTAATCTTCACTTATTAGTAAAGAAAATGGGACCTTTTTGCTGATATGGATATGATTTAGACAGACTAACCAAAATATTTCAGGTAACACTCAAGTACAACTGGCCTGTTTTCAGGTTTAGGTCTGTAACAGTAGTAGTAGTAGTAAGTAGTAGTAAGTAGTAGTGGTGGAAGTAGTAGTAGTAGTTGTTGTTGGAGTAGAACTTATAGTAGTAGTACTTGTTGTTGCAGTAGTAGTGGTAATGGTAGTAATAGTAGTTGTAGTAGTAATAGTATTAGTAGCATTAGTAGTATTTGTTGTAGTATTACTAGCAGTAGCAGTAGTAGTAGTTGTATTAATAGTAGTATTAGTAGTAGTAGTAGCAGTGGTGGTGGTTGTAGTAGTAGCAGCAGTAGTAGTAGTATTAGTAGCATCAGTAGTAGTAGTATTAGTAGCAGCAGTAGTAGTAGTAGTAGTACTAATGGAGTAGTAATATTAGTAGTAGTAGTAGTAGTAATGGCAGTGGCAATAGTAGTATTAGTAATAGTAGCAGCAGTAGTAGTAGTGGTAATGGTAGTGGTAGTGATAGTGGTAGTAGTAGTAGTAGTAGTAGTAGTAGTAGTTTTTGTTGTAGTAGTAGTAATGGTATTAGTAGTAGTTCAAATCAAATCAAATCAAATTTATTTGTCACATACACATGGTTAGCAGATGTTAATGCGAGTGTAGCGAAATGCTTGTGCTTCTAGTTCCGACAATGCATTAATAACGAACAAGTAATCTAACTAACAATTCCCAAAAAAACTACTGTCTTATACACAATGTAAGGGGATAAAGAATATGTACATAAGGATATATGAATGAGTGATAGTACAGAGCAGCATAGGCAAGATACAGTAGATGATATCGAGTACAGTATATACATATGAGATGAGTATGTAAACCAAGTGGCATAGTTAAAGTGGCTAGTGATACATGTATTACATAAGGATGCAGTCGATGATATAGAGTACAGTATCTACGTATGCATATGAGATGAATAATGTAGGGTAAGTAACATTATATAAGGTAGCATTGTTTAAAGTGGCTAGTGATATATTTACATCATTTCCCATCAATTCCCATGATTAAAGTGGCTGGAGTAGAGTCAGTGGCATTGACAGTGTGTTGGCAGTAGCCACTCAATGTTAGTGGTGGCTGTTTAACAGTCTGATGGCCTTGAGATAGAAGCTGTTTTTCAGTCTCTCGGTCCCAGCTTTGATGCACCTGTACTGACCTCGCCTTCTGGATGACAGCGGGGTGAACAGGCAGTGGCTCGGGTGGTTGATGTCCTTGATGATCTTTATGGCCTTCCTGTAGCATCGGGTGGTGTAGGTGTCCTGGAGGGCAGGTAGTTTGCCCCCGGGTGATGCGTTGTGCAGACCTCACTACCCTCTGGAGAGCCTTACGGTTGAGGGCGGTGCAGTTGCCATACCAGGCGGTGATACAGCCCGCCAGGATGCTCTCGATTGTGCATCTGTAGAAGTTTGTGAGTGCTTTTGGTGTCTGTGTGAGTGGACCAATTCAGTTTGTCTGTGATGTGTATGCCGAGGAACTTAAAACTTGCTACCCTCTCCACTACTGTTCCATCGATGTGGATGGGGGGGTGTTCCCTCTGCTGTTTCCTGAAGTCCACAATCATCTCCTTAGTTTTGTTGACGTTGAGTGTGAGGTTATTTTCCTGACACCACACTCCGAGGGCCCTCACCTCCTCCCTGTAGGCCGTCTCGTCGTTGTTGGTAATCAAGCCTACCACTGTTGTGTCGTCCGCAAACTTGATGATTGAGTTGGAGGCGTGCGTGGCCACGCAGTCGTGGGTGAACAGGGAGTACAGGAGAGGGCTCAGAATGCACCCTTGTGGGGCCCCAGTGTTGAGGATCAGCGGGGAGGAGATGTTGTTGCCTACCCTCACCACCTGGGGGCGGCCCGTCAGGAAGTCCAGTACCCAGTTGCACAGTGCGGGGTCGAGACCCAGGGTCTCGAGCTTGATGACGAGCTTGGAGGGTACTATGGTGTTGAATGCCGAGCTGTAGTCGATGAACAGCATTCTCACATAGGTATTCCTCTTGTCCAGATGGGTTAGGGCAGTGTGCAGTGTGGTTGAGATTGCATCGTCTGTGGACCTATTTGGGCGGTAAGCAAATTGGAGTGGGTCAAGCGTGTCAGGTAGGGTGGAGGTGATATGGTCCTTGACTAGTCTCTCAAAGCACTTCATGATGACGGATGTGAGTGCTACGGGGCAGTAGTTGTTTAGCTCAGTTACCTTAGCTTTCTTGGGAACAGGAACAATGGTGGCCCTCTTGAAGCATGTGGGAACAGCAGACTGGTATAGGGATTGGTTGAATATGTCCGTAAACACACCGGCCAGCTGGTCTGCGCATGCTCTGAGGGCGCGGCTGGGGATGCCGTCTGGGCCTGCAGCCTTGCGAGGGTTAACACGTTTAAATGTCTTACTCACTTCGGCTGCAGTGAAGGAGAGACCGCATGTTTTCGTTGCAGGCCGTGTCAGTGGCACTGTATTGTCCTCAAAGTGGGCCAAAAAGTTGTTTAGTCTGCCTGGGAGCAAGACATCCTGGTCCGTGACTGGGCTGGGTTTCTTCCTGTAGTCCGTGATTGACTGTAGACCCTGCCACATGCCTCTTGTGTCTGAGCCGTTGAATTGAGATTCTACTTTGTCTCTGTACTGGCGCTTAGCTTGTTTGATAGCCTTGCGGAGGGAATAGCTGCACTGTTTGTATTCAGTCATGTTACCAGACACCTTGCCCTGATTAAAAGCAGTGGTTCGCGCCTTCAGTTCCACACGAATGCTGCCATCAATCCACGGTTTCTGGTTTGGGAATGTTTTAATCGTTGCTATGGGAACGACATCTTCAACGCACGTTCTAATGAACTCGCACACCGAATCAGCGTATTCGTCAATGTTGTTGGCTGACGCAATACGAAACATCTCCCAGTCCACGTGATGGAAGCAGTCTTGGAGTGTGGAGTCAGCTTGGTCGGACCAGCGTTGGACAGACCTCAGCGTGGGAGCTTCTTGTTTTAGTTTCTGTCTGTAGGCAGGGATCAACAAAATGGGTCGTGGTCAGCTTTTCCGAAAGGGGGGCGGGGCAGGGCCTTATATGCGTCGCGGAAGTTAGAGTAACAATGATCCAGGGTCTTTCCACCCCTGGTTGCGCAATCGATATGCTGATAAAATTTAGGGAGTCTTGTTTTCAGATTAGCCTTGTTAAAATCCCCAGCTACAATGAATGCAGCCTCCGGATAAATCGTTTCCAGTTTGCAGAGAGTTAAATAAAGTTCGTTCAGAGCCATCGATGTGTCTGCTTGGGGGGGGATATATACGGCTGTGATTATAATCGAAGAGAATTCTCTTGGTAGATAATGCGGTCTACATTTGATTGTGAGGAATTCTAAATCAGGTGAACAGAAGGATCTGAGTTCCTGTATGTTTCTTTCATCACACCATGTCACGTTGGCCATAAGGCATACGCCCCCGCCCCTCTTCTTACCAGAAAGATGTTCGTTTCTGTCCGCGCGATGCGTGGAGAAACCCGCTGGCTGCACCGCTTCGGATTGCGTCTCTCCAGTGAGCCACGTTTCCGTGAAGCAGAGAACGTTACAGTCTCTGATGTCCCTCTGGAATGCTACCCTTGCTCGGATTTCATCAACCTTGTTGTCAAGAGACTGGACATTGGCAAGAAGAATGCTAGGGAGTGGTGACGATGTGCCCGTCTCCGGAGTCTGACCAGAAGACTGCTTCGTTTCCCTCTTTTTCTGAGTCGTTTTTTTGGGTCGCTGCATGGGAACCATCCCGTGGCACTGGTTGTAAGGCAGAACACAGGATCCGCATCGCGAAAAACATATTCTTGGTCGTACTGGTGGTGAGTTGACGCTGATCTTATATTCAGTAGTTCTTCTCGGCTGTATGTGATGAAACCTAAGATGACCTGGGGTACTAGTGTAAGAAATAACACGTAAAAAAACAAAAAACTGCATAGTTTCCTAGGAACGCGAAGCGAGGCGGCCATCTCTGTCGGCGCCGGAAGTAATAGTAGTACTGGTAGTAGTAGTAGTAATAGTAGTAATAGTAGTAATAATAGTAGTTATAGTAGTAATAATAGTAGTAATAGTATTAGTAGTAGTGTTGTTGTAGTATTAGTAGCGGTAGTAGTATTTCTAGTAGTAATAGTAGTACTAGTATTAGTAGCAGTAGTAGCAGTTGTTGTAGTATTAGATGCAGTAGTAGTAGTAGTATTAGTAGTAATAGAGGTGGTGGTGGTTGTAATAGTAGCAGCAGTAGTAGTAGTATTAGTAGCAGCAGCATTAGTAGTAGTAGTAGTACTAATAGTAGTAGTAATATTAGTAGTAGTAGTAGTAGTAGTAGCAGCAACAGCAGCAGCAGTAGTATTTATGGCAGCGGCAATAGTAGTATTATTAATAGTAGCAGTAGTAGTGGTAGTAGTAGTAGTAGTAGTGGTAGCAGCAGCAGTAGTATTAATGGCAGCGGCAATATTATTATTAATAGTAGTAGTAGTGATAGTGGTAGTTGTTGTTGTTGTTGTTGTAGTAGTAGTACTGATAGTAGCAGTTGTTGTAGTAGTAGTACTGGTAGTAGTAGTAGTTGTTGTTGTAATAGTAGTACTGGTAGTAGTAGTACCAGTAGTAGTGGTAGTAGTAGTAGTAGTAGTAAACTAGTAATAGTAGTAATAATAGTAGTTATAGTAGTAATAATAGTAGTAATAGTGTTAGTAGTAGTGGTTGTTGTAGTATTAGTAGCGGTAGTAGTAGTTGTAGTAGTAATAGTAGTACTAGTATTAGATGCAGTAGTAGTAGTAGTTGTAGTATTAGATGCAGTAGTAATAGTAGTAGTAGCAGTAGTAGTAGTAGTAGTAGTAGTAGTGGTGGTGGTGGTGGTGTTGGTAGTAGTGGTGGCGGTAGTAGTAGTAGTAATAGTAGTAGTAGTAGTATTAGTAGTAGCAGCAGCAGTAGTGGTAGTGGTAGTAGTATTAGTAGTAGTAGTAGCAGCAGTAGTAGTAGTGGTGGTGGTGGTGGTGGTGGTGGTGGTGGTAGTTGTTGTTGGAGTAGTAGTAGTAATAGTAGTAGTAGTAGTAGTAGTAGTAGTAGTAGTAGTAGTAGTAGTAGCAGCAGCAGTAGTATTAATGGCAGCGGCAATAGTAGTATTATTATTAATAGTAGTAGTAGTGATAGTGGTAGTTGTTGTTGTTGTTGTTGTAGTAGTAGTACTGATAGTAGCAGTTGTTGTAGTAGTAGTACTGGTAGTAGTAGTAGTTGTTGTTGTAATAGTAGTACTGGTAGTAGTAGTACCAGTAGTAGTGGTAGTAGTAGTAGTAGTAAACTAGTAATAGTAGTAATAATAGTAGTTATAGTAGTAATAATAGTAGTAATAGTGTTAGTAGTAGTGGTTGTTGTAGTATTAGTAGCAGTAGTAGTAGTTGTAGTAGTAATAGTAGTACTAGTATTAGATGCAGTAGTAGTAGTTGTAGTATTAGATGCAGTAGTAATAGTAGTAGTAGCAGTAGTAGTAGTAGTAGTAGTAGTAGTAGTGGTGGTGGTGGTGGTGGTGGTGGTAGTAGTGGTGGCGGTAGTAGTAGTAGTAATAGTAGTAGTAGTAGTATTAGTAGTAGCAGCAGCAGTAGTGGTAGTGGTAGTAGTATTAGTAGTAGTAGTAGCAGCAGTAGTAGTAGTGGTGGTGGTGGTGGTGGTGGTGGTGGTGGTAGTTGTTGTTGGAGTAGTAGTAATAGTAGTAGTAGTTGTTGTAGAAGTATTAGTTGTAGTAGTAGTACCAGTAGTATTATTAGTAGTAGTCGTTCCAGTAGTAGTAGTAGCAGTAGTAGTTGTATCCTGACCTCTGTTTGCCTACTAAGGTATTGGACTAAAGACTGAGAACAAGGCTTTCAGGCTTGAAGAAATTAGTATTTTGACATTTTGTGTTAGATCTATGATCTAAACCCTGTGTTGTTCCAGTTATTGGCCTCTCCTGAGACATTATGTTGTGACTGATTGTCTGAGCTGCATCAGGTCCATCAATTGAATTCAAAGAAAATGTTATCCATTACTCCCCAAACCCAAACAGCAGATGTTGTGGGGTATTTGTAAGTCGACTTCCTTTATTATGTTAATGACCCTATCTTCTCATATACACCATTTCCATTTGAGCTGGGTAGGAAATCATCAGATGGATTTGGCTCCTTCAACAACTGGTGTTTGACATTCTGTTGATGAGATGAAATATGAAATGCATTTCAAAAGAGAATGGCATATGACAATCGCACAACATAAAATACCTTTTGAATGAGTGGAAGATCACAATGCCATCCTGCCGCCATGTTCTGTTTTTAAGACGCTGTCTTGTATAAATGTAGCATTGATTATATTCTGTTGAAGTGTACAGGCCACAAAGGATGGGGACATATTGTGGATACAATGCTCGTGCTTTTCTTAATTCTCTTGATATATATTAGCATAAAGCATGAAAACACATCGACACTCATAGTACAGTATTATGGTAATAATGCACTGTGGAAACACAGGGATACACTATCACATTGTACATGATCTCTTTCTACTAGTTTGTTTTCCCTTTGTTTTATTCACACTGACTCAGACACTCAGAGGGTGCCCTTTCCACTCTGTGACCTGCCACACCCTGCTCTGTGTGTATGTCTGTATGTGTGTGTGCGTGCGTTTGTGTGTGCGTGCTTGCCTATGTGCGTGTTTTTTAGTTTGTGAGTGTTTCAGTGTATGTGTGCGTATGTGTATCTGTGTGTATGTGTGCATGTGTATCTGTGTGTGTGTGTGTGTGTGCATCTATGTGTGTGTGTGTGTGTGTATCTGTGTGTTTCAGTGTATGTGTGCTTGTGTGTACCTCTGTGTGTGCATGTGTATCTGTGTGTGTGTGTGTGTGCGTGTGTGCATGCGCGTGTGTGTGTGTGTGTGTGTGCGTGCGTGTGTGCATGCGTATGTGTGTGTGTGTCTGTGTCTGTGTGTATCTGTGTGCGTGTGTGTACAGCCTGGGCTCAGAGGCATAGCGTTGGGTTGCATGAGGGAGCGTGGTGGCAGAGCACTCCTCTGATGGACCAGATCCAGTGTTCACTGAAGCCTTTCGCATATATATAGAACTTCTGAATATCTAAACCATTATTTAGCATCCAAATCAGTTCTGCTTGTCTGACTGATGGACAATTTCAGCGTGACCCCAGTCTCTTTGCATGTGACCTATACTGTCTAGATTCTTGCATATTGTTTGGATGTTCACATTGACTTCTCTCCCTCTTCTTTCTTTGATCCTTTTAACATGCTCTTTGTGTTGGAATTCATGAAATATTCATGTTTGGACTACGGCTTTTCCATATCTTTATATACAATTATTGGCACCCTTCCTGTTATGTTGAGCCATCTAATAGTGGGTATTAAGTTCATTTAAGTGTGACTTCAGATTTTCTTGACAGTTTAGCCATTTTGTGTCATGAATTGATAAGGTGATACATTATGAGGGAGGAAGCGGTATGATTACCTTCTTAGCCTGCCATTAATATTGATCATCAAAAGCAATGTGTATTACACAGGCCTACAGTATACATCAGGGTTTTAATGTGAGCAAAACAAATTATGATTATATTTAAATTATTATTATTATTTGTATTATTATATTGTACTATTACAATATATCTATTATTATTACTATTATTCTATTATTCTATTTATATTATTATTATTATAATATTATTATTATTAATATAATATTTGTATTACTATCATATTATTATTATTATTATTATAATATTTAAAATATAAACACATTTCCGTATTTTCTTCCATTCATAATAGTCATTATCACCATCATCATCACAACAATCAGAGAAATGAAATATGACTTAATATGTCTTATTAGCTGTAGTGATTATGTGTCTTACTGGCTGTAATGGTTATGTGTCTTATTGGCTGTAGTGGTTATGTGTCTTATTGGCTGTAGTGGTTATGTGTCTTATTGGCTGTAGTGGTTATGTGTCTTATTGGCTGTAGTGGTTATGTGTCTTATTGGCTGTAGTGGTTATGTGTCTTATTGGCTGTAATGGTTATGTGTCTTATTGGCTGTAGTGGTTATGTGTCTTATTGGCTGTAGTGGTTATGTGTCTTACTGCCTGTAGTGGTTATGTGTCTTATTGGCTGTAGTGGTTATGTGTCTTATTGGCTGTAGTGGTTATGTGTCTTTTTGGCTGTAGTGGTTATGTGTCTTATTGGCTGTAGTGGTTATGTGTCTTATTGGCTGTAGTGGTTATGTGTCTTATTGGCTGTAGTGGTTGTGTCTTATTGGCTGTAATGGTTATGTGTCTTATTAGCTGTAGTGGTTATGTGTCTTATTGGCTGTAGTGGTTATGTGTCTTATTGGCTGTAGTGGTTATGTGTCTTTTTGGCTGTAGTGGTTATGTGTCTTACTGGCTGTAGTGGTTATGTGTCTTACTGGCTGTAGTGGTTATGTGTCTTACTGGCTGTAGTGGTTATGTGTCTTATTGGCTGTAGTGGTTATGTGTCTTATTGGCTGTAGTGGTTATGTGTCTTACTGCCTGTAGTGGTTGTGTCTTATTGGCTGTAGTGGTTATGTGTCTTATTGGCTGTAGTGGTTATGTGTCTTATTGGCTGTAGTGGTTATGTGTCTTATTGGCTGTAGTGGTTATGTGTCTTATTGGCTGTAGTGGTTATGTGTCTTTTTGGCTGTAGTGGTTATGTGTCTTACTGGCTATAGTGGTTATGTGTCTTACTGGCTGTAGTGGTTATGTGTCTTACTGGCTGTAGTGGTTATGTGTCTTATTGGCTGTAGTGGTTATGTGTCTTATTGGCTGTAGTGGTTATGTGTCTTATTGGCTGTAGTGGTTATGTGTCTTACTGCCTGTAGTGGTTGTGTCTTATTGGCTGTAGTGGTTATGTGTCTTATTGGCTGTAGTGGTTATGTGTCTTATTGGCTGTAGTGGTTATGTGTCTTATTGGCTGTAGTGGTTATGTGTCTTATTGGCTGTAGTGGTTATGTGTCTTATTGGCTGTAGTGGTTATGTGTCTTATTGGCTGTAGTGGTTATGTGTCTTATTGACTGTAGTGGTTATGTGTCTTATTGGCTGTAGTGGTTATGTGTCTTATTGGCTGTAGTGGTTATGTGTCTTACTGGCTGTAGTGGTTATGTGTCTTACTGGCTGTAGTGGTTATGTGTCTTACTGGCTGTAGTGGTTATGTGTCTTTTTGGCTGTAGTGGTTATTTGTCTTATTGGCTATAATGGTTATGTGTCTTATTGGCTGTAGTGGTTATGTGTCTTACTACCTGTAGTGGTTGTGTCTTATTGGCTGTAGTGGTTATGTGTCTTATTGGCTGTAGTGGTTATGTGTCTTATTGGCTGTAGTGGTTATGTGTCTTATTGGCTGTAGTGGTTATGTGTCTTATTGGCTGTAGTGGTTATGTGTCTTATTGGCTGTAGTGGTTATGTGTCTTATTGGCTGTAGTGATTATGTGTCTTATTGGCTGTAGTGGTTATGCGTCTTACTGCCTGTAGTGGTTGTGTCTTATTGGCTGTAGTGGTTATGTGTCTTATTGGCTGTAGTGGTTATGTGTCTTATTGGCTGTAGTGGTTATGTGTCTTATTGGCTGTAGTGGTTATGTGTCTTACTGGCTGTAGTGGTTATGTGTCTTACTGGCTGTAGTGGTTATGTGTCTTACTGGCTGTAGTGGTTATGTGTCTTTTGGCTGTAGTGGTTATGTGTCTTACTGGCTGTAGTGGTTATGTGTCTTACTGGCTGTAGTGGTTATGTGTCTTACTGGCTGTAGTGGTTATGTGTCTTATTGGCTGTAGTGGTTATGTGTCTTATTGGCTGTAGTGGTTATGTGTCTACTGCCTGTAGTGATTGTGTCTTATTGGCTGTAGTGGTTATGTGTCTTATTGGCTGTAGTGGTTATGTGTCTTATTGGCTGTAGTGGTTATGTGTCTTATTGGCTGTAGTGGTTATGTGTCTTATTGGCTGTAGTGGTTATGTGTCTTACTGGCTGTAGTGGTTATGTGTCTTACTGGCTGTAGTGGTTATGTGTCTTACTGGCTGTAGTGGTTATGTGTCTTTTTGGCTGTAGTGGTTATGTGTCTTATTGGCTATAGTGGTTATGTGTCTTATTGGCTGTAGTGGTTATGTGTCTTCCTGCCTGTAGTGGTTGTGTCTTATTGGCTGTAGTGGTTATGTGTCTTATTGGCTGTAGTGGTTATGTGTCTTATTGGCTGTAATGGTTATGTGTCTTATTGGCTGTAGTGGTTATGTGTCTTATTGGCTGTAGTGGTTATGTGTCTTACTGCCTGTAGTGGTTATGTGTCTTATTGGCTGTAGTGGTTATGTGTCTTATTGGCTGTAGTGGTTATGTGTCTTTTTGGCTGTAGTGGTTATGTGTCTTATTGGCTGTAGTGGTTATGTGTCTTATTGGCTGTAGTGGTTATGTGTCTTATTGGCTGTAGTGGTTTGTGTCTTATTGGCTGTAATGGTTATGTGTCTTATTAGCTGTAGTGGTTATGTGTCTTATTGGCTGTAGTGGTTATGGTGTCTTATTGGGCTGTAGTGGTTATGTGTCTTTTGTGGCTGTAGTGGTTATGTGTCTTACTGGCTGTAGTGGTTATGTGGTCTTACTGGCTGTAGTGGTTATGTGTCTTACTGGCTGTAGTGGGTTATGTGTCTTATTGGCTGTAGTGGTTATGTGTCTTATTGGCTGTAGTGGTTATGTGTCTTACTGCCTGTAGTGGTTTGTGTCTTATTGGCTGTAGTGTTATGTTCTTATTGGCCTGTAGTGGTTATGTGTAGGCCTGTAGTGTTATGTGTCTTATTGGCTGTAGTGGTTATGTGTCTTATTGGCTGTAGTGGTTATGTGTCTTATTGGCTGTAGTGGTTATGTGTCTTACTGGCTGTAGTGGTTATGTGTCTTACTGGCTATAGTGGTTATGTGTCTTACTGGCTGTAGTGGTTATGTGTCTTATTGGCTGTAGTGGTTATGTGTCTTATTGGCTGTAGTGGTTATGTGTCTTATTGGCTGTAGTGGGTATGTGTCTTATTGGCTGTAGTGGTTATGTGTCTTATTGGCTGTAGTGGGTTATGTGTCTTATTGGCTGTAGTGGTTATGTGTCTTATTGGCTGTAGTGGTTATGTGTCTTATTGGCTGTAGTGGTTATGTGTCTTATTGGCTGTAGTGGTTATGTGTCTTATTGGCTGTAGTGGTTATGTGTCTTATCTGGCTGTAGTGGTTATGTGTCTTATTGGCTGTAGTGGTTATGTGTCTTATTGACTTGTAGTGGTTATGTGTCTTATTGGCTGTAGTGGTTATGTGTCTTATTGGCTGTAGTGGTTATGTGTCTTACTGGCTGTAGTGGTTATGTGTCTTACTGGCTGTAGTGGTTATGTGTCTTACTGGCTGTAGTGGTTATGTGTCTTTTTGGCTGTAGTGGTTATTTGTCTTATTGGCTATAATGGTTATGTGTCTTATTGGCTGTAGTGGTTATGTGTCTTACTACCTGTAGTGGTTGTGTCTTATTGGCTGTAGTGGTTATGTGTCTTATTGGCTGTAGTGGTTATGTGTCTTTTTGGCTGTAGTGGTTATGTGTCTTATTGGCTGTAGTGGTTATGTGTCTTATTGGCTGTAGTGGTTATGTGTCTTATTGGCTGTAGTGGTTATGTGTCTTATTGGCTGTAGTGGTTATGTGTCTTATTGGCTGTAGTGGTTATGTGTCTTACTGCCTGTAGTGGTTGTGTCTTATTGGCTGTAGTGGTTATGTGTCTTATTGGCTGTAGTGGTTATGTGTCTTATTGGCTGTAGTGGTTATGTGTCTTATTGGCTGTAGTGGTTATGTGTCTTACTGGCTGTAGTGGTTATGTGTCTTACTGGCTGTAGTGGTTATGTGTCTTACTGGCTGTAGTGGTTATGTGTCTTTTTGGCTGTAGTGGTTATGTGTCTTACTGGCTGTAGTGGTTATGTGTCTTACTGGCTGTAGTGGTTATGTGTCTTATTGGCTGTAGTGGTTATGTGTCTTATTGGCTGTAGTGGTTATGTGTCTTATTGGCTGTAGTGGTTATGTGTCTTACTGCCTGTAGTGGTTGTGTCTTATTGGCTGTAGTGGTTATGTGTCTTATTGGCTGTAGTGGTTATGTGTCTTATTGGCTGTAGTGGTTATGTGTCTTATTGGCTGTAGTGGTTATGTGTCTTATTGGCTGTAGTGGTTATGTGTCTTACTGGCTGTAGTGGTTATGTGTCTTACTGGCTGTAGTGGTTATGTGTCTTACTGGCTGTAGTGGTTATGTGTCTTTTTGGCTGTAGTGGTTATGTGTCTTATTGGCTGTAGTGGTTATGTGTCTTACTGGCTGTAGTGGTTGTGTCTTATTGGCTGTAGTGGTTATGTGTCTTATTGGCTGTAGTGGTTATGTGTCTTATTGGCTGTAGTGGTTATGTGTCTTATTGGCTGTAGTGGTTATGTGTCTTATTGGCTGTAGTGGTTATGTGTCTTATTGGCTGTAGTGGTTATGTGTCTTATTGGCTGTAGTGGTTATGTGTCTTACTGGCTGTAGTGGTTGTGTCTTATTGGCTGTAGTGGTTATGTGTCTTATTGGCTGTAGTGGTTATGTGTCTTATTGGCTGTAGTGGTTATGTGTCTTATTGGCTGTAGTGGTTATGTGTCTTACTGGCTGTAGTGGTTATGTGTCTTACTGGCTGTAGTGGTTATGTGTCTTACTGGCTGTAGTGGTTATGTGTCTTTTTGGCTGTAGTGGTTATGTGTCTTACTGGCTGTAGTGGTTATGTGTCTTACTGGCTGTAGTGGTTATGTGTCTTACTGGCTGTAGTGGTTATGTGTCTTATTGGCTGTAGTGGTTATGTGTCTTATTGGCTGTAGTGGTTATGTGTCTTACTGGCTGTAGTGGTTGTGTCTTATTGGCTGTAGTGGTTATGTGTCTTATTGGCTGTAGTGGTTATGTGTCTTATTGGCTGTAGTGGTTATGTGTCTTATTGGCTGTAGTGGTTATGTGTCTTATTGGCTGTAGTGGTTATGTGTCTTACTGGCTGTAGTGGTTATGTGTCTTACTGGCTGTAGTGGTTATGTGTCTTACTGGCTGTAGTGGTTATGTGTCTTTTGGCTGTAGTGGTTATGTGTCTTATTGGCTGTAGTGGTTATGTGTCTTACTGCTGTAGTGGTTGTGTCTTATTGGCTGTAGTGGTTATGTGTCTTATTGGCTGTAGTGGTTATGTGTCTTATTGGCTGTAGTGGTTATGTGTCTTATTGGCTGTAGTGGTTATGTGTCTTATTGGCTGTAGTGGTTATGTGTCTTATTGGCTGTAGTGGTTATGTGTCTTATTGGCTGTAGTGGTTATGTGTCTTTTGGCTGTAGTGGTTATGTGTCTTACTGGCTGTAGTGGTTATGTGTCTTACTGGCTGTAGTGGTTATGTGTCTTACTTGGCTGTAGTGGTTATGTGTCTTATTGGCTGTAGTGGTTATGTGTCTTATTGGCTGTAGTGGTTATGTGTCTTACTGGCTGTAGTGGTTGTGTCTTATTGGCTGTAGTGGTTATGTGTCTTATTGGCTGTAGTGGTTATGTGTCTTATTGGCTGTAGTGGTTATGTGTCTTATTGGCTGTAGTGGTTATGTGTCTTATTGGCTGTAGTGGTTATGTGTCTTATTGGCTGTAGTGGTTATGTGTCTTATTGGCTGTAGTGGTTATGTGTCTTATTGGCTGTAGTGGTTATGTGTCTTATTGGCTGTAGTGGTTATGTGTCTTATTGGCTGTAGTGGTTATGTGTCTTATTGGCTGTAGTGGTTATGTGTCTTACTGGCTGTAGTGGTTATGTGTCTTACTGGCTGTAGTGGTTATGTGTCTTACTGGCTGTAGTGGTTATGTGTCTTACTGGCTGTAGTGGTTATGTGTCTTTTTGGCTGTAGTGGTTATGTGTCTTATTGGCTGTAGTGGTTATGTGTCTTATTGGCTGTAGTGGTTATGTGTCTTACTACCTGTAGTGGTTGTGTCTTATTGGCTGTAGTGGTTATGTGTCTTATTGGCTGTAGTGGTTATGTGTCTTATTGGCTGTAGTGGTTATGTGTCTTATTGGCTGTAGTGGTTATGTGTCTTACTGGCTGTAGTGGTTATGTGTCTTATTGGCTGTAGTGGTTATGTGTCTTATTGGCTGTAGTGGTTATGTGTCTTATTGGCTGTAGTGGTTATGTGTCTTACTGGCTGTAGTGGTTATGTGTCTTTTTGGCTGTAGTGGTTATTTGTCTTATTGGCTATAGTGGTTATGTGTCTTATTGGCTGTAGTGGTTATGTGTCTTACTACCTGTAGTGGTTGTGTCTTATTGGCTGTAGTGGTTATGTGTCTTATTGGCTGTAGTGGTTATGTGTCTTATTGGCTGTAGTGGTTATGTGTCTTATTGGCTGTAGTGGTTATGTGTCTTACTGGCTGTAGTGGTTATGTGTCTTATTGGCTGTAGTGGTTATGTGTCTTATTGGCTGTAGTGGTTATGTGTCTTATTGGCTGTAGTGGTTATGTGTCTTACTGGCTGTAGTGGTTATGTGTCTTACTGGCTGTAGTGGTTATGTGTCTTACTGGCTGTAGTGGTTATGTGTCTTATTGGCTGTAGTGGTTATGTGTCTTTTTGGCTGTAGTGGTTATGTGTCTTATTGGCTGTAGTGGTTATGTGTCTTATTGGCTGTAGTGGTTATGTGTCTTTTGGCTGTAGTGGTTATGTGTCTTATTGGCTGTAGTGGTTATGTGTCTTATTGGCTGTAGTGGTTATGTGTCTTATTGGCTGTAGTGGTTATGTGTCTTTTTGGCTGTAGTGGTTATGTGTCTTATTGGCTGTAGTGGTTATGTGTCTTATTAGCTGTAGTGGTTGTGTCTTACTGCCTGTAGTGGTTATGTGTCTTATTGGCTGTAGTGGTTATGTGTCTTATTGGCTGTAGTGGTTATGTGTCTTATTGGCTGTAGTGGTTATGTGTCTTACTGGCTGTAGTGGTTGTGTCTTATTGGCTGTAGTGGTTATGTGTCTTATTGGCTGTAGTGGTTATGTGTCTTATTGGCTGTAGTGGTTATGTGTCTTACTGGCTGTAGTGGTTATGTGTCTTACTGGCTGTAGTGGTTATGTGTCTTACTGGCTGTAGTGGTTATGTGTCTTTTTGGCTGTAGTGGTTATGTGTCTTATTGGCTGTAGTGGTTATGTGTCTTATTGGCTGTAGTGGTTATGTGTCTTATTGGCTGTAGTGGTTATGTGTCTTATTGGCTGTAGTGGTTATGTGTCTTACTGGCTGTAGTGGTTGTGTCTTATTGGCTGTAGTGGTTATGTGTCTTATTGGCTGTAGTGGTTATGTGTCTTATTGGCTGTAGTGGTTATGTGTCTTATTGGCTGTAGTGGTTATGTGTCTTATTGGCTGTAGTGGTTATGTGTCTTATTGGCTGTAGTGGTTATGTGTCTTATTGGCTGTAGTGGTTATGTGTCTTATTGGCTGTAGTGGTTGTGTCTTATTGGCTGTAGTGGTTATGTGTCTTATTGGCTGTAGTGGTTATGTGTCTTATTGGCTGTAGTGGTTATGTGTCTTATTGGCTGTAGTGGTTATGTGTCTTACTGGCTGTAGTGGTTATGTGTCTTACTGGCTGTAGTGGTTATGTGTCTTACTGGCTGTAGTGGTTATGTGTCTTACTGGCTGTAGTGGTTATGTGTCTTACTGGCTGTAGTGGTTATGTGTCTTATTGGCTGTAGTGGTTATGTGTCTTATTGGCTGTAGTGGTTATGTGTCTTACTGCCTGTAGTGGTTGTGTCTTATTGGCTGTAGTGGTTATGTGTCTTATTGGCTGTAGTGGTTATGTGTCTTATTGGCTGTAGTGGTTATGTGTCTTATTGGCTGTAGTGGTTATGTGTCTTATTGGCTGTAGTGGTTATGTGTCTTATTGGCTGTAGTGGTTATGTGTCTTATTGGCTGTAGTGGTTATGTGTCTTATTGACTGTAGTGGTTATGTGTCTTACTGGCTGTAGTGGTAATGTGTCTTACTGGCTGTAGTGGTTATGTGTCTTACTGGCTGTAGTGGTTATGTGTCTTATTGGCTGTAGTGGTTATGTGTCTTATTGGCTGTAGTGGTTATGTGTCTTATTGGCTGTAGTGGTTATGTGTCTTATTGGCTGTAGTGGTTATGTGTCTTATTGGCTGTAGTGGTTATGTGTCTTACTGCCTGTAGTGGTTGTGTCTTCTTGGCTGTAGTGGTTATGTGTCTTATTGGCTGTAGTGGTTATGTGTCTTATTGGCTGTAGTGGTTATGTGTCTTATTGGCTGTAGTGGTTATGTGTCTTATTGGCTGTAGTGGTTATGTGTCTTATTGGCTGTAGTGGTTATGTGTCTTATTGGCTGTAGTGGTTATGTGTCTTACTGCCTGTAGTGGTTGTGTCTTATTGGCTGTAGTGGTTATGTGTCTTATTGGCTGTAGTGGTTATGTGTCTTATTGGCTGTAGTGGTTATGTGTCTTACTGCCTGTAGTGGTTGTGTCTTCTTGGCTGTAGTGGTTATGTGTCTTATTGGCTGTAGTGGTTATGTGTCTTACTGCCTGTAGTGGTTGTGTCTTATTGGCTGTAGTGGTTATGTGTCTTATTGGCTGTAGTGGTTATGTGTCTTATTGGCTGTAGTGGTTATGTGTCTTACTGGCTGTAGTGGTTATGTGTCTTACTGGCTGTAGTGGTTATGTGTCTTACTGGCTGTAGTGGTTATGTGTCTTTTTGGCTGTAGTGGTTATGTGTCTTATTGGCTGTAGTGGTTATGTGTCTTATTGGCTGTAGTGGTTATGTGTCTTATTGGCTGTAGTGGTTATGTGTCTTATTGGCTGTAGTGGTTATGTGTCTTACTGCCTGTAGTGGTTGTGTCTTATTGGCTGTAGTGGTTATGTGTCTTATTGGCTGTAGTGGTTATGTGTCTTATTGGCTGTAGTGGTTATGTGTCTTATTGGCTGTAGTGGTTATGTGTCTTATTGGCTGTAGTGGTTATGTGTCTTATTGGCTGTAGTGGTTATGTGTCTTACTGCCTGTAGTGGTTGTGTCTTATTGGCTGTAGTGGTTATGTGTCTTATTGGCTGTAGTGGTTATGTGTCTTATTGGCTGTAGTGGTTATGTGTCTTATTGGCTGTAGTGGTTATGTGTCTTACTGGCTGTAGTGGTTATGTGTCTTACTGGCTGTAGTGGTTATGTGTCTTACTGGCTGTAGTGGTTATGTGTCTTACTGGGCTGTAGTGGTTATGTGTCTTACTGGCTGTAGTGGTTATGTGTCTTATTGGCTGTAGTGGTTATGTGTCTTATTGGCTGTAGTGGTTATGTGTCTTACTGCCTGTAGTGGTTGTGTCTTATTGGCTGTAGTGGTTATGTGTCTTATTTCCTGTAGTGGTTATGTGTCTTATTGGCTGTAGTGGTTATGTGTCTTATTGGCTGTAGTGGTTATGTGTCTTATTGGCTGTAGTGGTTATGTGTCTTATTGGCTGTAGTGGTTATGTGTCTTATTGGCTGTAGTGGTTATGTGTCTTATTGGCTGTAGTGGTTATGTGTCTTATTGACTGTAGTGGTTATGTGTCTTATTGGCTGTAGTGGTTATGTGTCTTATTGGCTGTAGTGGTTATGTGTCTTACTGGCTGTAGTGGTTATGTGTCTTACTGGCTGTAGTGGTTATGTGTCTTACTGGCTGTAGTGGTTATGTGTCTTACTGGCTGTAGTGGTTATGTCTTTTTGGCTGTAGTGGTTATGTGTCTTATTGGCTGTAGTGGTTATGTGTCTTATTGGCTGTAGTGGTTATGTGTCTTACTGGCTGTAGTGGTTTGTGTCTTATTGGCTGTAGTGGTTATGTGTCTTATTGGCTGTAGTGGTTATGTGTCTTTTTGGCTGTAGTGGTTATGTGTCTTACTGGCTGTAGTGGTTATGTGTCTTACTGGCTGTAGTGGTTATGTGTCTTATTGGCTGTAGTGGTTATGTGTCTTATTGGCTGTAGTGGTTATGTGTCTTACTGCCTGTAGTGGTTGTGTCTTATTGGCTGTAGTGGTTATGTGTCTTATTGGCTGTAGTGGTTATGTGTCTTATTGGCTGTAGTGGGTTGTTATGTGTCTTATTGGCTGTAGTGGTTATGTGTCTTATTGGCTGTAGTGGTTATGTGTCTTATTGGCTGTAGTGGTTATGTGTCTTATTGGCTGTAGTGGTTATGTGTCTTATTGGCTGTAGTGGTTATGTGTCTTATTGGCTGTAGTGGTTATGTGTCTTATTGGCTGTAGTGGTTTGTGTCTTATTGGCTGTAGTGGTTATGTGTCTTACTGGCTGTAGTGGTTATGTGTCTTACTGGCTGTAGTGGTTATGTGTCTTACTGGCTGTAGTGGTTATGTGTCTTTTGGCTGTAGTGGTTATTTGTCTTATTGGCTATATGGTTATGTGTCTTATTGGCTGTAGTGGTTATGTGTCTTACTACCTGTAGTGGTTGTGTCTTATTGGCTGTAGTGGTTATGTGTCTTATTGGCTGTAGTGGTTATGTGTCTTATTGGCTGTAGTGGTTATGTGTCTTATTGGCTGTAGTGGTTATGTGTCTTATTGGCTGTAGTGGTTATGTGTCTTATTGGCTGTAGTGGTTATGTGTCTTACTGGCTGTAGTGGTTATGTGTCTTACTGGCTGTAGTGGTTATGTGTCTTATTGGCTGTAGTGGTTATGTGTCTTTTTGGCTGTAGTGGTTATGTGTCTTATTGGCTGTAGTGGTTATGTGTCTTATTGGCTGTAGTGGTTATGTGTCTTATTGGCTGTAGTGGTTATGTGTCTTATTGGCTGTAGTGGTTATGTGTCTTACTGGCTGTAGTGGTTGTGTCTTCTTGGCTGTAGTGGTTATGTGTCTTATTGGCTGTAGTGGTTATGTGTCTTATTGGCTGTAGTGGTTATGTGTCTTATTGGCTGTAGTGGTTATGTGTCTTATTGGCTGTAGTGGTTATGTGTCTTATTGGCTGTAGTGGTTATGTGTCTTATTGGCTGTAGTGGTTATGTGTCTTACTGGCTGTAGTGGTTGTGTCTTATTGGCTGTAGTGGTTATGTGTCTTATTGGCTGTAGTGGTTATGTGTCTTATTGGCTGTAGTGGTTATGTGTCTTACTGGCTGTAGTGGTTATGTCTTCTTGGCTGTAGTGGTTATGTGTCTTATTGGCTGTAGTGGTTATGTGTCTTACTGTCTGTAGTGTTTGTGTCTTATTGGCTGTAGTGGTTATGTGTCTTATTGGCTGTAGTGGTTATGTGTCTTATTGGCTGTAGTGGTTATGTGTCTTACTGGCTGTAGTGGTTATGTGTCTTACTGGCTGTAGTGGTTATGTGTCTTACTGGCTGTAGTGGTTATGTGTCTTTTGGCTGTAGTGGTTATGTGTCTTATTGGCTGTAGTGGTTATGTGTCTTATTGGCTGTAGTGGTTATGTGTCTTATTGGCTGTAGTGGTTATGTGTCTTATTGGCTGTAGTGGTTATGTGTCTTACTGCCTGTAGTGGTTGTGTCTTATTGGCTGTAGTGGTTATGTGTCTTATTGGCTGTAGTGGTTATGTGTCTTATTGGCTGTAGTGGTTATGTGTCTTATGGCTGTAGTGGTTATGTGTCTTATGGCTGTAGTGGTTATGTGTCTTATTGGCTGTAGTGGTTATGTGTCTTACTGCTGTAGTGGTTGTGTCTTATTGGCTGTAGTGGTTATGTGTCTTATTGGCTGTAGTGGTTATGTGTCTTATTGGGTAGTGGTTATGTGTCTTATTGGCTGTAGTGGTTATGTGTCTTACTGGCTGTAGTGGTTATGTGTCTTACTGGCTGTAGTGGTTATGTGTCTTACTGGCTGTAGTGGTTATGTGTCTTACTGGCTGTAGTGGTTATGTGTCTTACTGGCTGTAGTGGTTATGTGTCTTATTGGCTGTAGTGGTTATGTGTCTTATTGGCTGTAGTGGTTATGTGTCTTACTGCCTGTAGTGGTTGTGTCTTATTGGCTGTAGTGGTTATGTGTCTTATTGGCTGTAGTGGTTATGTGTCTTATTGGCTGTAGTGGTTATGTGTCTTATTGGCTGTAGTGGTTATGTGTCTTATTGGCTGTAGTGGTTATGTGTCTTATTGGCTGTAGTGGTTATGTGTCTTATTGGCTGTAGTGGTTATGTGTCTTATTGGCTGTAGTGGTTATGTGTCTTATTGGCTGTAGTGGTTATGTGTCTTATTGGCTGTAGTGGTTATGTGTCTTATTGGCTGTAGTGGTTATGTGTCTTACTGGCTGTAGTGGTTATGTGTCTTACTGGCTGTAGTGGTTATGTGTCTTACTGGCTGTAGTGGTTATGTGTCTTACTGGCTGTAGTGGTTGTGTCTTATTGGCTGTAGTGGTTATGTGTCTTATTGGCTGTAGTGGTTATGTGTCTTTTGGCTGTAGTGGTTATGTGTCTTACTGGCTGTAGTGGTTATGTGTCTTACTGGCTGTAGTGGTTATGTGTCTTATTGGCTGTAGTGGTTATGTGTCTTATTGGCTGTAGTGGTTATGTGTCTTACTGCCTGTAGTGGTTGTGTCTTTTGGCTGTAGTGGTTATGTGTCTTATTGGCTGTAGTGGTTATGTGTCTTATTGGCTGTAGTGGTTATGTGTCTTATTGGCTGTAGTGGTTATGTGTCTTATTGGCTGTAGTGGTTATGTGTCTTATTGGCTGTAGTGGTTATGTGTCTTATTGGCTGTAGTGGTTATGTGTCTTATTGGCTGTAGTGGTTATGTGTCTTATTGGCTGTAGTGGTTATGTGTCTTATTGGCTGTAGTGGTTATGTGTCTTATTGGCTGTAGTGGTTATGTGTCTTATGGCTGTAGTGGTTATGTGTCTTACTGCTGTAGTGGTTATGTGTCTTACTGGCTGTAGTGGTTATGTGTCTTTTTGGCTGTAGTGGTTATTGTGTCTTATTGGCTGTAGTGGTTATGTGTCTTATTGGCTGTAGTGGTTATGTGTCTTACTGGCTGTAGTGGTTGTGTCTTATTGGCTGTAGTGGTTATGTGTCTTATTGGCTGTAGTGGTTATGTGTCTTATTGGCTGTAGTGGTTATGTGTCTTATTGGCTGTAGTGGTTATGTGTCTTATTGGCTGTAGTGGTTATGTGTCTTATTGGCTGTAGTGGTTATGTGTCTTACTGGCTGTAGTGGTTATGTGTCTTATTGGCTGTAGTGGTTATGTGTCTTACTGGCTGTAGTGGTTATGTGTCTTTTTGGCTGTAGTGGTTATGTGTCTTATTGGCTGTAGTGGTTATGTGTCTTATTGGCTGTAGTGGTTATGTGTCTTTATGGCTGTAGTGGTTATGTGTCTTATTGGCTGTAGTGGTTATGTGTCTTACTGGCTGTAGTGGTTATGTGTCTTCTTGGCTGTAGTGGTTATGTGTCTTATTGGCTGTAGTGGTTATGTGTCTTATTGGCTGTAGTGGTTATGTGTCTTATTGGCTGTAGTGGTTATGTGTCTTATTGGCTGTAGTGGTTATGTGTCTTATTGGCTGTAGTGGTTATGTGTCTTATTGGCTGTAGTGGTTGTGTCTTACTGCCTGTAGTGGTGTTGTGTCTTATTGGCTGTAGTGGTTATGTGTCTTATGGCTGTAGTGGTTATGTGTCTTATTGGCTGTAGTGGTTATGTGTCTTACTGGCTGTAGTGGTTGTGTCTTATTGGCTGTAGTGGTTATGTGTCTTATTGGCTGTAGTGGTTATGTGTCTTATTGGCTGTAGTGGTTATGTGTCTTATTGGCTGTAGTGTTATGTGTCTTATTGGCTGTAGTGGTTATGTGTCTTATGGCTGTAGTGGTTATGTGTCTTACTGGCTGTAGTGGTTATGTGTCTTATGGCTGTAGTGGTTATGTGTCTTACTGGCTGTAGTGGTTATGTGTCTTATTGGCTGTAGTGGTTATGTGTCTTATGGCTATAGTGGTTATGTGTCTTATTGGCTGTAGTGGTTATGTGTCTTATTGGCTGTAGTGGTTATGTGTCTTTTGGCTGTAGTGGTTATGTGTCTTATTGGCTGTAGTGGTTTGTCTTCTTGGCTGTAGTGGTTATGTGTCTTATTGGCTGTAGTGGTTATGTGTCTTATTGGCTGTAGTGGTTATGTGTCTTATTGGCTGTAGTGGTTATGTGTCTTATTGGCTGTAGTGGTTATGTGTCTTATTGGCTGTAGTGGTTATGTGTCTTACTGCCTGTAGTGGTTATGTGTCTTATGGCTGTAGTGGTTATGTGTCTTATTGGCTGTAGTGGTTATGTGTCTTATTGGCTGTAGTGGTTATGTGTCTTATGGCTGTAGTGGTTATGTGTCTTACTGGCTGTAGTGGTTATGTGTTCTTACTGGCTGTAGTGGTTATGTGTCTTACTGGCTGTAGTGGTTATGTGTCTTACTGGCTGTAGTGGTTATGTGTCTTATTGGCTGTAGTGGTTATGTGTCTTATTGGCTGTAGTGGTTATGTGTCTTATTGGCTGTAGTGGTTATGTGTCTTACTGGCTGTAGTGTTTGTGTCTTATTGGCTGTAGTGGTTATGTGTCTTATTGGCTGTAGTGGTTATGTGTCTTATTGGCTGTAGTGGTTATGTGTCTTATTGCTGTAGTGGTTTTGTTTTATTTTTTTATGTGTCTTATTGGCTGTAGTGGTTATGTGTCTTATTGGCTGTAGTGGTTATGTGTCTTATTGGCTGTAGTGGTTATGTGTCTTATTGGCTGTAGTGGTTATGTGTCTTATTGGCTGTAGTGGTTATGTGTCTTATTGGCTGTAGTGGTTATGTGTCTTATTGGCTGTAGTGGTTATGTGTCTTACTGGCTGTAGTGGTTATGTGTCTTATTGGCTGTAGTGGTTATGTGTCTTATTGGCTGTAGTGGTTATGTGTCTTATTGGCTGTAGTGGTTATGTGTCTTATGGCTGTAGTGGTTATGTTTGTGTCTTATTGGCTGTAGTGGTTATGTGTCTTATTGGCTGTAGTGGTTATGTGTCTTATTGGCTGTAGTGGTTATGTGTCTTATTGGCTGTAGTGGTTATGTGTCTTATTGGCTGTAGTGGTTATGTGTCTTATTGGCTGTAGTGGTTATGTGTCTTACTGGCTGTAGTGGTTGTGTCTTATTGGCTGTAGTGGTTATGTGTCTTATTGGCTGTAGTGGTTATGTGTCTTATTGGCTGTAGTGGTTATGTGTCTTATTGGCTGTAGTGGTTATGTGTCTTATTGGCTGTAGTGGTTATGTGTCTTATTGGCTGTAGTGGTTATGTGTCTTATTGGCTGTAGTGGTTATGTGTCTTATTGGCTGTAGTGGTTATGTGTCTTATTGGCTGTAGTGGTTATGTGTCTTATTGGCTGTAGTGGTTATGTGTCTTATTGGCTGTAGTGGTTATGTGTCTTATGGCTGTAGTGGTTATGTGTCTTACTGGCTGTAGTGGTTATGTGTCTTACTGGCTGTAGTGGTTATGTGTCTTTTGGCTGTAGTGGTTAGTTGTCTTATTGGCTGTAGTGGTTATGTGTCTTATTGGCTGTAGTGGTTATGTGTCTTACTGGCTGTAGTGGTTGTGTCTTATTGGCTGTAGTGGTTATGTGTCTTATTGGCTGTAGTGGTTATGTGTCTTATTGGCTGTAGTGGTTATGTGTCTTATTGGCTGTAGTGGTTATGTGTCTTATTGGCTGTAGTGGTTATGTGTCTTATTGGCTGTAGTGGTTATGTGTCTTATTGGCTGTAGTGGTTATGTGTCTTACTGGCTGTAGTGGTTATGTGTCTTACTGGCTGTAGTGGTTATGTGTCTTATTGGCTGTAGTGGTTATGTGTCTTATTGGCTGTAGTGGTTATGTGTCTTATTGGCTGTAGTGGTTATGTGTCTTATTGGCTGTAGTGGTTATGTGTCTTATTGGCTGTAGTGGTTATGTGTCTTACTGGCTGTAGTGGGTGTCTTATTGGCTGTAGTGGTTATGTGTCTTATTGGCTGTAGTGGTTATGTGTCTTATTGGCTGTAGTGGTTATGTGTCTTATTGGCTGTAGTGGTTATGTGTCTTATTGGCTGTAGTGGTTATGTGTCTTATTGGCTGTAGTGGTTATGTGTCTTATTGGCTGTAGTGGTTATGTGTCTTACTGCCTGTAGTGGTTATGTCTTATGGCTGTAGTGGTTATGTGTCTTATTGGCTGTAGTGGTTATGTGTCTTATTGGCTGTAGTGGTTATGTGTCTTATTGGCTGTAGTGGTTGTGTCTTCTTGGCTGTAGTGGTTGTGTCTTATTGGCTGTAGTGGTTATGTGTCTTACTGGCTGTAGTGGTTGTGTCTTATTGGCTGTAGTGGTTATGTGTCTTATTGGCTGTAGTGGTTATGTGTCTTATTGGCTGTAGTGGTTATGTGTCTTACATGGCTGTAGTGGTTATGTGTCTTACTGGCTGTAGTGGTTATGTGTCTTACTGGCTGTAGTGGTTATGTGTCTTATTGGCTGTAGTGGTTATGTGTCTTATTGGCTGTAGTGGTTATGTGTCTTATTGGCTGTAGTGGTTATGTGTCTTATTGGCTGTAGTGGTTATGTGTCTTATTGGCTGTAGTGGTTATGTGTCTTATTGGCTGTAGTGGTTATGTGTCTTATTGGCTGTAGTGGTTATGTGTCTTATTGGCTGTAGTGGTTATGTGTCTTATTGGCTGTAGTGGTTAGTGTCTTATTGGCTGTAGTGGTTGTGTGTCTTATTGGCTGTAGTGGTTATGTGTCTTATTGGCTGTAGTGGTTATGTGTCTCTTGGCTGTAGTGGTTTGTGTCTTATTGGCTGTAGTGGTTATGTGTCTTATTGGCTGTAGTGGTTATGTGTCTTATTGGCTGTAGTGGGTTATGTGTCTTATTGGCTGTAGTGGTTATGTGTCTTATTGGCTGTAGTGGTTATGTGTCTTATGGTGGCTGTAGTGGTTATGTGTCTTATTGGCTGTAGTGTTATGTGTCTTATTGGCTGTAGTGGTTATGTGTCTTATTGGCTGTAGTGGTTATGTGTCTTTTTGGCTGTAGTGGTTATGTGTCTTACTGGCTGTAGTGGTTATGTGTCTTACTGGCTGTAGTGGTTATGTGTCTTTTGGCTGTAGTGGTTATGTCTTATTGCTGTAGTGGTTATGTGTCTTATTGGCTGTAGTGGTTATGTGTCTTACTGGCTGTAGTGGTTGTGTCTTATTGGCTGTAGTGGTTATGTGTCTTATTGCTGTAGTGGTTTATGTGTCTTATTGGCTGTGTGGTTATGTGTCTTATTGGCTGTAGTGGTT